>NW_010249250.1:555-22529 GCF_000690775.1 Eurypyga helias | reverse complement strand
CAAATCTGACATTATAAATGTTTGAACATAAATATCAATTGCATGATACGGCTAGTGCTTTTCTTAACTCACAGACCTGCTATAATTCTTAGTTATAAGTCAAGCCATGTAAAATTATTTAAAAATACTAAAGATATAACCCCCTATCAAACTGCAATAATCTTTCCCTGCAGATTATTTCAGTGTAAAATTTCTGGAACATATGGATGCTCATCTGATCTTCCTGAATCTGAATATTTTGGAAATGAGGATGACTGTACACATGAGAGCTAAGCTTGTCATTCAGTTGAATTTTTATTTAAATATATTTTTAATATAATTTAGGCAACTTGATCTAACCCTATATGAAAATTATTCTGTATATTCCACAGCGATTAAACCACAGAGAAGGAATTACTTGTTAAAACATTCAGTAAATTACTTAAATCATTACTTAAAGTTACGCAGGAAACAAAATATGTGATAAACAAAATTTAAAAGGTCAAAACTGAAATGAAACACTTCAAATGAAAGGTTATGAATAAAACAAATTGTTTATCTCATCTTTTTTTGCTTTCATTTTCACATTTGCATGCAGAGCTCCAGAATTTCGTTGTTTTGCTATGAACTTTTTTTTTTAGATCTGTGTGGGCATTTTATTTCATTAACAACTCCGCTGATTAACAGCTTCAATTTTGGTAACAGCTTCAAACCAGGAAGCCTTCATGGACTGGGATTTTGTCCCTCTACTTCTCAGAGACAGTGTTTGAATACATCAAATATATCCTATGTTTTGTGGGTGTCTTTGGGATGAGAGCTCCTTTGCCAGGTGCCATCAGTTTAGACTTTTTCTTTCTCTTTCTCTTTCAAAGCACATGTCACAAGGGGAAAAAAGATTAAAGTCTCTGATGCTCTTCTTTACACATGTAAAAGAGATGCTGCCTATCTTCAGTAATTTTTTTTCTTTTGTTTCCTTTATTATTATCTTCCTGAGGGAAGGCAAAGTAATTTTCTTTAAAAGAAATAGAGTACAATATTAAATTTTCTTTTTTTTCTTTTTCTTTTTGAGAAGCTGTTTAATCAGATCCATGGAAGGGACAGGGGAGTATGCTAGTCTCTAACCTTGCAATTATTTCAAGTTTTTTGAACCTATCCACATCTATTCTCTGTATTCCTAAGTGCCCTTTACAATAAAACTATTATGGCTAAGAACTTGACTGCATTGTGGCTACTCCTAATGTTTATTCATAAGCTTTGGCTTTTGAAATTTATTCATAAAGTCAGTCTGGGAACCCTTATATGTACAATTACATTTCCATAGGCTTCTTCACAATAACAATCTGCCATCATGCAACTCAGTGTGCCTGGGGACAGGGCCAGGGGAACCTGCAGGAATAAACTGACAGGAGCCCCATGAATGTCAGCAAGTGCAAATGCCAAGTGCAGCCCGCAGAGGGCAGGATCCCTGCAATGGGGCAGACTGAGGACAGAGGGTCTGGGAAGCAGCTCTCTGGGATAATCCTCAGGGGTATACTGGGCAGTGGTGAGCTAAATGTGAGCCCACGGGGTGCCCTGGCAGCAAATGCAGCCAGCAGCCTCCCAAGCTGTGTGAAGGGGCATGGCCCATGCACTGAGGGAAGGGATTGTCCCCATCCATGTGGTACTCCTCAGCCCATGTCTAATAATGCATCTGAATTTGGACCCCTACACAGCAAAGGTGTGGTCAAAGTGGAGTGAGCTTGGGGAGGCCCCCCATGGCAGTGGGGCTAGAGCATTAGACTTGTGAGGAGGGGCTGAGGGAGCTAGGGCGGTTTGACTTGAAGAAGGGACAGATTTTGGGGATATCTAACAGAGCCACACAGACTATGAGAGGTGTTTGAGGTTTCCCCAAGAGGCTGTGTCATCTCTGTACTTGGAGGATTCAAGCCCCAGCTGGAGCAAGCCATGAACATCCTGGTCTTACCCCAGAACTGGCCCTGATTTGGGCAAGGGTTTGGACTAGAGATATCCCAAATTCCCTTCCTGACTGAATTAATGTGTTATTCTGTGTTTCCATTTCTGATATAAATTACACATCAAAAATAATCACGCAAAAATCTCCATCTTTATGGAGTAAAAACTGTGTGCTGGTTTTGGCTGGGATAGAGTTAATTCTTCTCACAGGAGTTAGCATGAGGCCATGTCTTGGATTTGTGTTGAGAAGAATGTTGACAACATACTTACGTTGGTTGTTGCCAAACAATTCATATTAAACTAAGAACTTTTTCAGCTTCTCATATTCCCCTGTCTTCTTGTAGAGAAGAAGGTGGGAAGAGACACAGCCAAGACAGCTGACCCAAACTGACAAAAGGGACATTTCATAGAATCATAGAATGGTTAGGGTTGGAAGGGACCTTAAAGATCATCCAGTTCCAACCCCCCTGCCATGGGCAGGGACACCTTCCACTAGACCAGGTTGCTCAAAGCCACATCCAGCCTGGCCTTGAACACTTCCAGGGATGGGGCATCCACAGCTTCTCTGGGCAACCTGTTCCAGTGCCTCACCACCCTCTCTGTGAAGAATTTCTTCCTGACATGTAATCTAAACTTCCCTGTTTTCAATTTGTACCTGTTACCCCTTGTCCTGTCACTACAGGTCCTTGTAAAAAGCCCTCTCCCAGCACCCTTGTAGGCCCCCTTCAGATACTAGAAAGCTGCAATGAGGTCTCCTCAGAGCCTCCTCTTCTCCAGGCTGAACAAGCCCAATTCTTGCAGCCTTTCATCATAGGAGAGGTGCTCCAGGCCTCTGATCATCTTTGTGGCCCTCCTCTGGACTCGCTCCTAGTGCTCAATATCCTTCTGATATTGAGGGATATTTAAGGCATGATATTTCATGCCTTAAAATATCATGCTTAATATACAAGCTGAGGGGACAGTTGGCCAGGAGGCACGATTACTGCCTGGGGACTGGCCAAGGGTCAGTCAGCAGGTGGTGAGAAGTTGTACCACTTTTTTTCCCTCCTGTTTGGTTTTTTTTTTTTTCCTCTTTTCATTACATGTTATCATTAATAGTATCATTACTTATTATTATCAATATTGTTACTAGTGGTACTTTCATGCTGTATTATCATCACCATTAGTAAAAGTAGTAGTGTTAGTATAATTATTTTATTTCACTTACTTTCAATTATTAAACTGTTCTTATCCCAACCCATGGATTCTGTTATCTTTTTCCTCTGAAAAGACAGGCTTCCCACTGGGGGAGGGGAGAGGTGAGCAAGTGGCTGTGTGGTGCTTGGTTGCTGTCTGGGGCTAAACCACAACAGTGGCAGAATGACACTGCACTGGAAAAGTTATTCAAGGCATTCATTTCAGTTAGAAATAGTGAGGTCAGGAAATGCACATCTGAAGAATCAAAAATGCTGTATGACAAATATTGAGTTTCTGGAAACTAGGAAATCCAGCCAGTGTTGTGTTTCAACCACAAAAACTGGATGCCAGGAGTTCATGAGATCCGGTCTGCTTTAATTATGGTGTGTGGCTAGAGCATACCATGTAGTCCCCCTTCCGTGAAAATATTCATACATATTTCATAGTAGCAAACAACAAATGATGTGTTGTGTATCGTGGCTTGCCACCACTGCAGACCGAACATGCCTTCTGAATAAGTCAGATTGTCTGACTCTAGCTGGATGATGGTGATGACACCACCTCTGGGAATAAAATCCTTAAACTCCTTGCTTTGATGTCTTTAGCTGTTTATTTTTGAAAGTTGTGGGGAAAAGGGAACAAACTGTGGATCTGGAGAGTTTCCTCTTGAAGTGAATACACTGTAAAATCTTGATAAATGAAACATTTTTGTGAGAATTCTTGTTCACTTTATTTCTGCATAGCGCGCTTTTTTTTGTTTGCTTTGGTTTTGGTTTTGTTTCATGCATGATATTTTCCTTCTGCAGAAATGTTACTACATGATTATGCTGAGGAACATGTAGAACTGTGAGTGAAGGTTATTGCTAAAGGGTGAACTTGCTTGAAACCATGCTATATTAATGAAAACTCATGAGGAAACAAAAATTTGTGCACTACGTAGCTGTGTTGGCTTTATGTGGTGTGAATTTTGGTAGTTGGGAAAAGCCCATAGGGATGGCATTTGTGAGAAATTTCAAGAAAATCTCCCCTAACTCTACATCGGACTGCCTCTGGCCATGGCCAATCCAGTCAGACACTCTGTGAATTAACATATTTTAGAGGGCAAAACACAAAAAGACAGGAAAAGCAGAAACAGAGTGGAAAGTATCATAGTGGAAAAAGGAGCGGGATGTGAGGGAGACAGCCAGACTGACACCCAGGTCAGTGAGGAAAGGCGGGGAGGAGGTGGGCTGGAGCAGAGGTTCCCCTGCAGCCCGTGGTGAGAGGGCAGGCTGTGCCCTGCAGCCGTGGAGAGTCACGGGGGAGCAGAGACACCCTGCAGCCCAGGGAGGGCCCTATGTCAGAGCAGGGTTTGTTTGTGCCTGAAGGAGCCCATGACCCCGTGGGGAGCCCTTGCTGGAGCAGGCTGCTCCTGAAGGACCTCACCGAGTGGAAAGGACCCACGTTGAGGCAGTTCATGAAGAAAACTATCCTATGGGGAGCTGGAGCATGGGCAGAGTGTGAGAATCCCTCCCCCTGAGGAGAAAGGAGCGGGAGAGACATTGTGTGATGGACTGACCACAACCCTCATTCCCCATGCCCCTGTGCTGCTGTCAGGAATGATGTAGCCTGGGAAGAAGGAGGGGGTAGAGGGAGAGGTTTTTAAGATCTGTTTTGTTTTGTCTCTCATCGTCCTACTCTGGTTTGATTGGTAATGGATTATATTGATTTTTTTTCTTCCCCAAGTCGAGTGTTCTGCCTGTGAACATAATGAGTGCGAGATTGCACCTGTTCTTTCCTCACGCAATGAGCCTTTCCTTATACTTTCTCCTCCCCATTCCTTCCCATCACCTGGGTGGTTCTTTGTTGCCAGCTGGGCCTAAAGCAGGACAGTAGCCCATTCTCAGAAAATATGGCTGAAGTTTAGATGAGAAACTAGTAGAAACCATTCCAAAGTTTACTTTGCATTGTTGTAAATTGGATATCTTTTTTACTTGTTATTTTCTAATTCTTCTGTGAAGCACATTATGTCTTTTTCTTTGTATCATCCTTTTCCCACAAAATACTTCCTGAGTCCTCCATTCTGGTTCATTTCAGATGTCATAAGTCAATGCACAACAGACAAAAAATCATTGCATGTATAATACATCTGCCTGAGTATAGGTGTTTTCACTTCAGTGATTAATATACAATATATATTTGATCTGAAACACATTAACTAGTGTAAAAGTAATCTCAAGTGTCATTACTGCATGTATTTTTAATTCCATTTTTCTTCAGTGGATTTCTGAAGGACTTTAAAAAAGAGGCCAGTATCATTCTCTTTATTTTACATATGAGAAAAAGAGACATGTATTCAAGGAAAAAGATATATCACAAAATTAATGATAAAACTTTATAATAAAGTTTAATAATTAAAAAAATCGCTTCAAGCCCAGTTTTGAAATTAAGGTTGCCCACTCTCTAGCACTGTCTATCCTGTAGTTCCTAAGTTCACTAAATGTCTCCCTGATCAGCCTGCAAGGTCCCAAGACACCACGTCCTCTGCTGAAGTACCTGTTGAAGCCATACAAGTTTCCTACCAAGCACTCCGCTGCTACCCAAGAACCTTCTGATTTAACCCTGTGGAAGAAAGCCGACTTGCTGGAGCTCCTGGCACTGGCAGGGGAAATCATCAGTCTGGGTCAGATAAACCCAGGTGGGCACCACAGCTGTGAGACACACAGAGTGCATCAAAGCACGCCCCAGCTTGCCTCTTCAACCCCAGCCACTTGGGCCGTTGTGGCTTCAGAAATGACCCAACAAGAAGGGGATTAACTTCAGCCTGGTGGTTGTGGCAGTCAGCTGGGACATATGAGGGACTTTCTGATCCTCAGTGCCAGGACTGTTCAGTGACAGTTTAACAGAAAGTGCAGAAACAATGCTGGGTCTGGTGAAGATCCTCCACTATGGGGAGAGTCGGTCTCGCTGGGCTGCCTCATGATTCTTTCATTCCTGACCCAAAAGTGACCTGACTTTCACAGGAAAAGAGGGAAATCTCCCTCTGGACTTCTGCTGCAAGGGAGGGCTTGGCTTTGTTGGCATTTATCAGATGTATGCTTGAAACAGAAAAAGCTCATACTATGGTCTTCCCACTTCCTCAGAGTGTAAATGCTAGTTTTCTATGCAAACACAGGTGGAAACCTATTGTTGCCATTATTTTTAAAATAAAAGAGCTCCTTTAGGTACTCTGCTCCATTAGAGTCTATCCCCAGAAGTAGGCTAGCTGAGACAGGTCATCAGTGAATGTAGGTACTTAAAATATCTTTTTATTCTCTAAAAAATAGGTTGAAGATATATAGACACCTACCACCAGTGAACTGAACCATCTTCTTGAGGATGTCTGTTCTCTCCAGTGACTTTATACATAGATTTTCTTGGGAGGACTGTGGTATAATCATAATGACTTTTCTCTGTCTATGGTATATTAAGCATGTAAAATATAAGTGCATCTGTCATCTACCATGGAGACAGCCTTCCAAACTCCACTTCAATGTTTTCCAATTGCACAAATAAGATATAAATACTAGTTTCTTAAGTCTCTCAGAAAAAAATAAACTCCAAATACATGTGATGTGCCTAGACCTTACTATCTTTTTAAAAAATGAGAACCAAAGAAACAATGGCTGAACACCAACAAAACTATTCTAGTGTTTCAACTAAAAGAACTATTTTCTTTGGTAGTACTCATAATATTGTTAACAGTAGTGATGGGAGAGTTGGAAGTCTCCCATAGGTGCTGTTTGGTAAGCATCCTGCCACTCACGTTCAAACACGGCTTTGTGCTGGCAGTGTGGGGTGCACTGCAGGAGGCAAGCACACCTGAGAAGCTGGAGCAATATTCAGGGCATGGCTATATACTTTTTCTTCCAAAGAAAGCAGAGTGAAATAATCTCAGAAAGTTACCCATGGCACCACTGAACTCAGAGCACTGTATGATTAAACCTGTTCTCAGTTTCATTGTCACACGTCTTGTAAAACATGCCAGACACATTAGTATGTGCTAGAAGCAGCACCACCTTGAACAGATTTGTCAGCCTCGTTAGTAGCATTTAGTGCTGCATTCATAGTTTTTGTTATTGTAAATAAAAATACCACAAAAAAATATTTAAAAAAGTTAAATCAGTCATTTCACTATTGCTCTTAAGGGATTAGTAGATGTAGCCTATAGCCCTTCAAAAGTGCAGTGAGACACAAGCTCTGCTCTGCCACTGCTGCCTTTTGTGTTGACTTAATATGGCCTCATTATTTCCTTGCATTCACTTTTCCCCATACCTCTGTGTTTCTCAAGCAGTTATCTTTATTTTTTTAATGTTCATCTAGTTAGTATAGTGCCTGACCTCTTTTTATCTACAAGCACAGCCTCTAACTCTTGGTCTTGCAGATTTACTCAGCACAGATCGAAATCAGTCAGTTCGTATAATTGTATTCACCTACCAGCTGGAAAGGAATGGATAAAAACAAATAGATGAATAATTGAATTTTAGTTGTACTTTCATCTTCATCAAGAGCATACTTACCTGGTCTGTCATCAGTGATAAGCTATCTATACTGGGTTTTATCTGTATAGGAAATCTTCTTTTAAGAAGCACAAACATAAGTATTCCTCAGCAGAAAGTTTCATTATTTAACTGATAAAGTTGTCACACTATTCAGAATAAGGCTATCTTTTCTCCTTTACTGACTTCTACCAAAAAAGTATGGTTCTCATTGCATTTTACAGCTGACAGTGTATCAGAAATTATCATTAGTGGATATGGAGGATAATTTTAGAAGGTTATCCTTGCAGTTATTTATTAAACAAAATTTGTCAATAAAAGATGAAAAACAAAAATTAAAATAATTAAATATTTTTAACAAATACTATGTGCAAATTTTTTCAGTATCATAGATTTAAAATAGGTTTTCAGTTTTTATTTTGGTTCTGTCCTGCAGTAGATCATTTTGTATATACAAATACCATGCATTACCACTCTGCACAGTAATGCAGAGTAGTGAAAGCGGCAGAAACTGAAAGGGTCTTTAGGAAGAAAAGTATATAACCATGCCCATGCTCTTAACATACTATTTGTTCATGGTAGAATTGACTTTGAAACTTTTACAAACCTATTCAAAGTAAAATCCACAGCAGAGGGCATAGAATAGTTGTTTTGTATAATGTTCTCCAAAGAAATGAATTTTTTATGGCAGAATATTTCACACTTTTTTTCTGGGTCATCTATGTTAAAGTGACTTTGGTTTGATGTCAGGTGACTATGACCCTTCCTTAAGTGATAATTCTTCCAAGGACTGTTGAACTAAGTTGTCAAAAAATGAAGATGAGTTGGGAATATGCCTGAAAAAAATAATTATGGCAAGCTCATATTTTAGTGGTTTAGTCTACTCTGTGGAAATACACTTTTTGAATGAAATGTAAGCGACTTTACCTTCTTCACAGCTATAGCTTCAGACATACTTTGATGCCATAATGAAAAGAAATGTTGTCATCTGGGTTAATAGAAAATCTAATGGTCTGGTCTGAAGATAGATATTCATTCACCAGATTGGAAACATATTTATTTTTTCATGTAGTCATATTAAAAATTTGTAAAAAAAAAAAAAAAAAAAAAAGCATACCTCCGATTTTCCTTGTGCTTACAGTAAAAATGTGTATTTCTGCACATCCTGAAGTAATATGGATATCTACTTTCTTCCCAAAAGAGAAAACCATTAAAAACATATATAAATCTCTTCAAGCACTTACAACCTACAGTGTTTGCAGCCTCATACATCTTTTCAAATAGCAAAACTATTTTAAGAAAAACTTTACTTTTTAACAATTAACAGACTGGCTAACATTGTCAGGAATTGAAAACTGGGTGTGCTGATTTTGGATGGGATAGAGTTCATTTTCTTCATAGTAGCTAACATGGGGCTGTGTTTTGGATTTGTGCTGAAAACAGTGTTGAAAACACAGGGATATTTTAATTATTGCTGAGTGGTTCTTACACAGAGTCAAGGTCTTTTCTGCTTCTCACCCCACCAGTGACGGGGCTGGGGGTGCACAAGAAGTTGGGAGGGGACACAGCTGGGACAGCTGACCCCAACTGACCAAAGGGATATTCCATACCATATGACATCATGGTCAGCATATAAAGCTGAGGGAATGTGTTTGTTTTAGTTGGGATAGAGATAATTTTCCTTACAGTACTTAGTATGAGGCTGGTTTGCATTTGTGCTGAGAAGAATACTGATAACATACAAAGGTTTTTAGTTGTTGCTAAGCAATGTAATTAAATTAAATTAAACCAAGGACATTTTCAGTTTCTCATACTGTCCCTCTTCTCCCAGTTTCTTCTCTACAAGAAGCTCTGAGGAGACACAGCCTGAACAGCTGACCTGAACAGACTAAAAGGACATTTCATGCCGTAAGGCGTCATGCCTAGTATATAAGCTGAGGGGAGTTTACCAGGAAGAATTGCTGTTCGGGAATGGGCTATCGACCAGCGGGTGGTGAGCAATTGTTGCATTGTGCATCACTTGGTTTTGTATATTCCTTTTTTAGTAATATTATCCTTATTATTTCCTCTCCCTTTGCTGTCCTATTAATCTGTTTTTATCTCAACACATGAGGTTTCTTTTTTTGGTTCTCTCCCCCATCCCACCTTGTGGGGGGAGGGCGAGCGAGCAGGTGTGTAGTGCTTAGCTACCGTTGGGGGTAAATCTATGGAAGAAGAATGAAGCGAGGGACATTGTGAGTTATGGCATTTGTCTTCCCAGGTATCTTTCATGTGTGATGGGACCCTGCTTTCCTGGAGATGGCTGAACATTTGCCTGCCGATGGGAAGTAGTGAATGAATTCCTTGGTTTTCTTTGCCAGTGTTTGTGGCTTTTGCTTTACCTGATTAAATGTCTTTGTCTCAAAACATGAGTTTTCTCGCTTTTATACTTCTGATTCTCTCCCCCATCCCATTGCAGGTGGTCGTGAGTGAGTGGCTGTGTGGAGCTTAGTTGCCAGCTGGTGTTAAACCATGACACTGGGCAATACCTAAATATAAGTTTCAGAAGCTAACTCTAGGCTGCTGTTTGAAACCTAGGACAAAATGATTAATCATCAGAATGTTTCTTTGAGGTAGATGACAGGTATGTTACTGTTACTGCAGCCTAAAGAAGCTAAAGGCAGATGTGGTTAATAAATACAATGCTTTGAGGACAAGGCTTCTAGCAACTCTGTTAAATTACAAATGATATTTTTCATTATATTTGTTCCCAGGTTGTAAACAGAATAATAAATAATTCAGCTGAAATATTTATTTCAATTTTTAGCTTTTTGTGTACTATTTACTTTATACCAGCAATCAATATGAAGCATTTTTCATAATGGAATGAAAAAACACATGAACACATTTTAATTTAAAAAGAAAAATTTCCATAGCATTATTAATAACAAAATAACAGACTTTGTTAGGAATTTCAGATTCAAATTCTTACCATTTGTCATTTTTGCCTTAGCTTTGCACCAGAGAGTGACAAAGAAGATCCTCTATACATCCTTAAAAAAAAATATGCAAATATTATTATATAACTTCATGACCATGAATTCATTTGACAGACTTCTGTGGGATAACTTACTATACACTATGCTCAACTCTATCAGAGTATCTATTTTGAACAGAACTGATGAGATCCATTACCAGAAAATCAGAAAATGCAACAATCAAATCATTACAATGTACATTTCAAATTGCTGCTTGCTTTGTTATCCTTCTGTGCCTCCTGCTAGCATAAATGAGAAAGATCACAATTCCCAGAAAAGGAAGTAAAATTCTTCATCAAATTCAATGCTGCTCCCTCTAACCATGTCAATCAACATGTCTGAATTTTACTTGATGTTGGGTACTAACAATTTATCTAGTTAGCAGATCTCTGAGTTTTGTTGTATGTGCCTAGTACTATTTATAGTAAGAGTTCTCTTCCCAGCATGGAGGTGCTTCTGGCATTACTGTAATTTTCAGTATAATCTTGTAGTTTTCTTCCAATATCATGAGTGCTCATACTGAGAAACTGCAATATTTGTCATACCTAACTCATCATTTTTCTTCTAGCTGTGTGTATGTCGCATTACTGCCAAATAGAAGGAAAATGAAGTCTCTCTCATAGAAGTCACTGCAGGCTTTGTGCATGATTATGTCTCAGTCCATAGGATATCACCATTTTTACTCAAGACATTCTCATGGGTCTTAGGGTGTTCTGCAGAAGTGTTAGACATGAAGTAACTAGTGATGTTGGAGTTCTAAATACAATTGTTCTTTCCTGGCACTCTATCAGATCTCGACACACGAGCTCTTTCAAAAGAGCTGCTGGGAGATGCTCACCCCACATTTGCACTGCATCTGTTGAAGACTGCTGTCTCATTTTCTACTTGCAGAAAATCCTACCGTCCTGCAGGTAGTAAAGCATGTCCCCTAAACAAACCAAACTGCTAGGCACAGATATTTTCCAAAATTTTACCCTCAAGAAGTCTTTTCAAAAGAGAGAGAACAATGAATTTAGACACTAAGGAATTTTGGTATCACAGCAGAGATCTGAGCTACTGCTGACCAAACCTTGCAGGAAATCAGAAAGAGCACAGGCCCCCCCATGTAGCACCGAGCCCAACATGATGAGCCCAGCTGACAGCTGACAGGCTGCTGTAGCCAAGCTGCTGACAGCAGGTTTGTATGCTGCCATCCTGGGCTACACAAAACTACCAGTTTGAGCTGGCACTTGCCTGAACTCCCTTCCTTGTTCAGTTTTTGTAACTTGATACAATGCTGGGTCAAGAACATGCTACAGCTATCTTGAAATCCAGGATTTAAGCAATTCCGTAGTCAGGGGCATTAGGACCTTAGCTCTCTGTTGGCATTCTTATGGGCAGCTGAGTTCATGGATCCATAAAGGGGGATTACATCATATGCACCAGATGCCTAAACATACCTGATCATTGTTTGAACAGTTTCAGCTACATCACACAGGGATACCAACCTCAATCAGGTACAACTAATAGTAACAAGGAATAATAAGCACTAACTTCTCAAGTCTCTGTCTTCTGGGTGTTTAGCAGATCTTACTGATTTAAGTAGTGCTGAGGTTACACTATTAGCCATTCAGGTTTTTAGAAATGTCTAGCAACATTGGCATTGTCAATAGATGCAGCAACAGCACTAGACAACTTCTATAAATATTTCTCAGCTAATTTGATTCTCAGCATATACTTTCAGCAAAGCTGAAGATCAGGCAAGTCCAAACAGTATCAAGACAGCTTAAATACCTTCTGCCTTAGCCAGTACATAGACAATAATTTTCACCCTCACCCCTGCAGAAGAAGCATCCCATACAAGAACACAGTCCTTGAAACTGCTTTCTGTAACTCTAGGGCTAGATGCATGAGTGATATTTACATCATGATACGGAAGGCAGAAGGATCGGTAATACTTTGTTGATCTCTTTATTTACATGATAAACTTTCTAAATTTCCCTGATTATCACAGATAATCAGGATATTTACTACAGATAGTAGGAGTTTCTCAATATTAAGGGGCTGGAGTCAGGTATATGACATGAACACATTATTCTTGGATGTCACAGTGCCAGCTCTCTACATATGAATATATAGTTTCATTCATTCACTATATGAATCATAGAGTCTTTTAGGTTGGAAAAGGCCTTTAAGATCATCGATCCAACCATCAACCTAACAGTGCCGAGTCAACCACTACCATATCCCTAAGCGTCTCATCCACACATCTTTTAAATACCTCCAGGGATGCTTCCCTGGTAAGCCTGTTCCAATGTTTGACAACCCTTTCAGTGGAGACATTTTTCCTAATACCCAATTTAAACCTTCCCTGGTGCAACCTGAGGCCCTTTCTTCTTGTCCTATCACTCATGACTTGGGAAAAGACACCAACACCACCTCACTACAACTGTTCCTTTCAGCTAGTTGTAAAGAGTGATGACTCCCCTCAGCCTCCTCTTCTCCAGGTTAAACAATTCCAGTTCCCACAGGACTTGTGCTCTAGACCCTTCATCAGCTTCCTTGACCTTCTCTGGCCATGCTACAGCACCTCAGTGTCTTGATTCAAAACTGAACACAAGTGTGGACTCACCAGTGCTGAGGACAGGGGGACAATCACTTCCCTAGTCCTGCTGGCCACACTTCTCCTGATGCAGGCCAAGATGTCATTGGCCGCCTTGGCTACCTGGACCCACTGCTGGTGGCTGTTCAGATGGCTGTTGACCAACAGCTCCAGGCCCTTTTCTCTGGGCAGCTTTCCAGCCACTCATTCCTAAGACTGTAGTGTTGCATGAAGTTGTTGTGATCCAAGTGCAGGATGTGGCACTTGGCCTTGTTGAATCTCCTACAATTGTTCTTTGCCAGTTTTACACTTGGAGAAGAAAACTGATCACTGCATATACATGGAAGGGCAGAGGAAAATACATTAACATATGCCCAGGCTATTTCTAATATTTCCCCCTAACTGAAGAAATACAGCTTCTAGAAATAGTGTGCCATCCCACTGCTACAGTCACTGAACATCATTTTCCTAGACACCTCAAAACGGCTACTGCATAGGTGCTGATCATTGGCATTGTAGACAGCACAAAATCTTGCAGTTTCAGATCTCAGTGTTTCAATAGCTGCTAGGACTGACTGTAAATTCTATTTTTGATTCATTTGCCCAATGTAAACCGCTCCTGATGAGGTCTCTGGGATGCTCTGTAAAAAATTGTATTTAAGATTCTTGAATTGAGATGACATCTCAAGGTGGTTATCTTAACATACATCAATGCATATTGTAATGGAAAGGACCTGCTCACCCCCTTTCACCAGAGCTGTCTGAGGATGACCAATGCACTTTTAGATTTGGTCAAGACGATACATGGTATGTCTCTGATACAAACATCCTGATAATAAAAATGCATATAGAAGAATTAGTGTATTGGTTTTCACACGTTCAGTATGTCTGTGTCAGAGGGATAACATGAAGATAACTTCATATCATTACTTTTCAAGCAATTCGGCATGAAAAAAAGATTGAAATGGCCTCACACTCTTTGGTTAAATCACAATTATTTACTAATTAAAGAGATAAGCAAAAATGTGTGATTTAAAAATCTATTACTTTTCCCTGAAACTGATACTGATACTGATACTTCAATCTTTTCTCATCTGGTAAATTATTGGAATACTACTTTCAGCTGGTTTTCATTGTGGTTCTCCTCTTATCACACACACTAAATGTTTAACAGAGGAGTAAGATAGACACACAAATGGAATAAGATCATGTTTTTGTCTACTAACCCATGCAAGTATCTCGAGGGTACCTGAGATGAGAAGAAAACTTCAGGAAACTGAAGTCTCTTCAGTAGATCAATGCACAATTGATGCCAGCACAGCACCTTGGAATTAATGGACAGAAGAGTTTTATAACTATGTCTTCCATTTAAAACACAGTAGATCCATTTTTGCACAATAATCAAACACAGGGAATTCATCCTTGAAACCAAAATATCTTCAGTCGAACATTTTTCTAAACAAAAGCCACCCAAGCAAAATTAATTATTTCCACACAGCCAAGGGGAACTGGATAATGGAGCCCTTGGGATAGGTGCCACTCCTGGAGGATAAAAAACTTACACATTTGTTAACATAAGTCTGAGCAGCATTTTTCATGTGAGCTACTCTGAGCATCTCTGAATACTCTGAGCTCTAAGCCCACCTAATGAGGCACCCTGTGCAATGCATAGTAATGGGCATTTGAGAAGGAAAAAAGACAACTTTTTACAACTTGAAGTTTAAGGTTGAAGCAGTCTTTTAATGTCAGTGGATTCAAGTGGCCAACTGTTGGCAGATTCATTTATTCTGCTCCATTCTTTGTTATATTCTCTGGAAAGTGCTTGAAGTGATGTTCAGTTTAGTCTATTTGTGAGCCTCCTTTAAAATTCAAGACTGGAAATAAGAGCTGGAGGGCCAGTCCTGTGATTTACAGAGACAGGAAATCCCTCAGAGTGATTATCATTCAGAAGCAGGGTTGACACTCTCATAACATTTACCCAGTCAATAAACAGTAGTTTTTTTTTAAAACCCAGCACTTTTCTTCTTTGCATCCCTGTTTTCTGTGTCTCTGAAATGGACAAATTTCATAACTACCTTTACATCAGAGGCAAGGTGATCCAGTTTGCCAAGGCTGAGCCTGGTTTCCAGATGAAAGCCACCTTGTGAAGGCAGAACTGCCATGCAACCCTCTGCATCTGTCAGTGGAGATGCAGCCACAGCTCTGCTGCTTTTCCCAGGGTGCTCTGTGCACAGGATCACCACCTTTCCAGCTACAGCTGTGCTCAGTATTCCTCTCTATTTCAGGCATATAACCTTGTACCCCGCTCCTCAGCAAGATGTCACACAACCACCATAACTGCAGGATCACATGTATTGGGTTTGCATGACGAAGTTTTGGTTGCTGTGCAGCAACAGGGGTGGCTTCTGTAAGAAGCTGTCAGAGGCTTCCCTTATGTCTGACAGAGCCAATGCCAGCTGGCTCCGAGAAGGTCCCGCTGCGGGTGAAGGCTGAGCCCATCAGCAACAGTGGTAGTGCTTCTGGGATAACATGTTTAAGCAGGGAAAAAAAATCACAAAGAAAACTCCAAATAAACAAACAAACAAACAAAAAAAAGGCAAAACCAAACCTGGAAAGGGAAATTGCAGTCAGAGAGAGGAGTGAGAATATATGAGAGGAACAACCCTGCAGACACCAAAGTCTGCAGAAGGAAGGGAGGAGGTGTTCCAGGTACCAAAGCAGATTCCCCTGCAGCCCACAGAGAAGACCATGGTGATGCCGTCCTCCTGCAACCCATGGAGACCCACAATGGAGGACCCCACACCAGAGCAGGTGGATGCCCAAAGGAGGTTGTGACTCCTTAGGAGTCCCAGGCTGGAGCAGGCTCCTGGGAGGACCTGTAGATCCATGGAGAGAAGAGCCCAGGCTGGAGCAGGTTTTTCTGGCAGGACTTGTGACCCCATGGGGGAACCACTCTGGAGCAGGCTGCTCCTGAAGGACTGTCTCCCATGGGAGGGACTCACACTTCAACAGTTTGTGGAGAAATGCAGCCCATCTAAACTCGTGCTGTTCATGGAAAACTGTCCCTCTGTGCCGCCCAGGGGGAGGAGGTAGAGAGATGTTGGATCAAAGCTGAACCCAGGAAGAAGGGAGGGGTGGAGGGAAGGTGATTTAAGTTTTCTTTTACTCTGAATTGTCTGGTGATAAATTAAATTAATTTTTCCCCAATTCAAGCCTTTTTTCCTCTTGATGGTAACTGCTGAATGATCTCTCCCTATCCTCATCTCAACCCACGAATTTTAGATTGTATTTTTCTTCTCTGTTCAGCTGAGGAGGGGGGTGACAGAGCTGCTTTGATGGGCACCTGGCCTCCAGCCAGGGTCAGCCCAACATATCAGGGAAATCCCTCCTGACTCCAGCTGGGATTTTTATGGCTTCTCTAACACAATACAAAGAGGTCACTGAGCATCTGGTTCTTAATCTGTAACCACCACTGAGCTGATGATTCTCTTTTTATGTGTCCTCAAGCTTCAATTCTTCATGTAAAATGCGTCTAACCTTACTTCTTCATTAGAGTGCAAGGAAGTCTACTCAAGTATTATATATTCTTTGTGAAATGTGATACATATGAAAGAATTTCTATCTGTGATCATCCACATGTCTGATTTACCACAGTATTATTTTAAAGAGGATCAGAAATTGCAGAAACCTTTGAGAACACCAACTTATGATGTTAGAGACACTAATAATATAATATATAAGCAGTTTGAAGAACAGTACTTTGTATATTTTGAAAGAAATAAAAATACAGATTTTGATGTTTGTGATAACTGGGAAACTGCTGGAGTTTAAATCCAAACTGAAGAAATTAGAGCGACAAAGATAATTTTCAAAGTTAATCTTTGATTGATGTTCTAGAACAATTTAGGTAATGGCAGACTAGGTGTTATGATACTGCAGAGTTTAGCTGATATTATTTTTAAAGTGTGTACTTTCCATGTTATTAGATCTCTCTTACAGATTATTTCTGTGTTACTTTTTCTTTGCTCTTCTGTGTCATCAAGATTCAGCAATGAGGCATCAATGGATTTGGGGCAACGGAAAAAGTTGTAGGCCCATAACTTCACCCTTTTCTCCTGAGCTCTTAAATTTTCTTCTCAATGCCTGGGTAAGTGTACAACGTACTTTATCAGAAAGATTATCAAAGTTTCTGCCTTTGATTGCACAACACTGAAAAGATAGAGACCCCCAATCTGTGCCAATTAGAATGCACTGCAGATTTGACCTTCACTGCCATGGAAGCAGGCACAATAGTTAACAACTGTTCCACCTCTCATACAGGCTAAAGAGGAAATCCATGAGAACTATGATAATAGTAAGACTTAAACCCAGAAATATTTTCCCTGTCCAGGGTGGTTCAAGGAAAGGAAGTTTTTTGCTGATAAATACTGTAAAAGGACGAGAAGGAAATAGATACAGATGGAAAGAGAAATGGTTGTTTAAAGCTGATAGTGAGAAAAAAATACCAAAAATTTATTTCTTGTTTGAAAAAGGAATCTATGACTTGGTCAGTGCTCATTTGGGAATTTGATTCAGTGATCCCAAGGTACTGATTTTATAATGTATGCATAAGTTACAGAAAAGAAAAGAAAAAAAAAAGAAAAAAGAAGTAATTATCATCTTGTATTAACTTATTTTTATAATTTCTGGAAGCAATTAACTTTCATACCTATTTTTGTTAATTTTATTTCCTAGTAAAGAAATGGCCTGGCTGTTTTACATTGGAAATACTGCAGTCATAAAGAAATACAATGAAAATGTGTATCTTTGAAATTGTCCTTATCTTTCTCTTCTATGACAATGTGCTATATCATTTAGTATGTTCAATCAGAAGGGTATCTCTAAATTAAGACATTCTATTAAGACATCCTTTGAACATAACTCAGAAATATGTTCTTTAATGTAGAGATACGTTTGATCACACATTAAAGATTCATTAGTTAACTTTTTCAATTAAAAATCTGAATACATGTTAATTTATCAGGACTTCTTATTGTTATTAAAATAATGATAATTCTTTGCATGCATTTTTAGCTTTCAGTTAAAGATGAACTTTTCTTATTCCAAGACTGTGAAAAAATGAAACTTGCAGTTTTTAATAGTTTATTTTTCTTCATTGGAAATCCATTTATTTCAAAAATTCTTATGAAACAACAAATCCTACTTTCAGTCTCCTTTTTTTTCTTTTTATGGTCTTATATATCAGCCATTGAGACAAGTTAATAGCTATCACTTTTGCTAAAATCGATTCTTAATCGTCAAAATAAATTGAAAAGCAGACTAAACATGCATTTTTATTGGAACAAAAGCAAAACATCTTGCAGAGCCAGATTTTCATAGAATTTTAGCCACTCTTTTCTTTTGTATTTAAAATTAATTTCATTTGCAGAAAAAGATGAGCAATGTTTATTAAAGGCAAGACCTTGGGAAAAATCCAGAAGAAACATTCCACTATAATATGTTATATTATAGTCTAAATTGGCTGTAATGTACATTGTTTTACAAGTCCCACAGAAGATTTGTGTTACTTTGTTGTGGGCATCAATTTATTTCTTTATACATTGTTTCTATGTTTACATCAACTTTAAGGTTCAAATAAAGTTTAAAAATATCAAATCTCTCATTCAAAATCTATTACTGACAAAAGTCTTTTGTGTTAAAACAGAGAAAAAAAAATAGCCAAAACCCAGCAACCAACAAAACCCATCTATTAACGTGCTCATCTCTGAGAATAAACTTATTGTCTGGAAAGAAATTAACACATTAAAAGATTGTATTGCTTTTTACCTGATTGACAAAAGCAAAGGCTTTCTCTTGTTTCAAAGTCAATTCATTTTCATTATTTTTTTTTTCTCAACTAAGTTCCCAATTACCCAGGCCTCTCATAAGTCTGTTTTTTTTCCACTAATACCAACAATCTTTTATTACAGAATTTCTAAGAACCATTGCAGGCATGCTTCTTGCTATTTTACAGCATTTCAGAGAGCCCTTGTGTTTATTATCAACCCATAGAGGATGCTTCTCTTGATTGCCATACAACTGCTGAGGTTACACAGTCTGCATCTTTGTAGTATCCTGAGGAGTATTATCATGAGTTGGGCATTTGTTGAACTATTCCCATATGATGTTTGTCTGAAAACCCACTCCCTAACAATGACCTCTGTAGCCACTTGCCTTGAAATCATCCTTAATTCAATTAAACCTAAGTTGGGATGCAAATAAAAATACGTATTTGTTATACCTAAAATGAGAAAAACAAATTTAAACACTTACAGAAGACAAAGACAAATTAAAAAAAAAAAAAAAAGAAGGAAAAATTAATCTTGATTTTCTACCTCAAATTTAAAATGAAAAGACTCTCTCTCTGAAATCAGCTAGTTTGCTGGGGATGTTTTCCTGACAGTCATCCAATTAAAAATTCCTCCCCCAGGTTACTTTATATCTCAAGTTGCAGTTATTAGAAAAAGCACTTTCTTGGTAGAGCATGTTAATTTTGTAGCCGTTCAGCATAGCTGAACTTTCCAGGAAGTCTAGGTATATTTAATCTTTCTTATTAATACTTCCTACTTACAATTATTTCTTCTCTATTTGAAGGTGAGCTTGACACTTTTCCTACTAATTTAAGGACTACATCACCTCTCAGGAGATACATAAATACCATTTATTCCGACCAGGTGCCTTCTCATGTAACAGACTCATTAATTAGTAATTCTTTTACTCAGCAATGATAAAAGTCTTCCTTTCCTTTGCCCTTGGTGCACATTTCATTGTGAAGTGTGTCTGTGTACTGAACTTTCATTTATATCAGCCTAAAGTTCACAGAATTCTTGTCTTAACAGCCAAATAGGATAAAAATGTATAGTTTCTTACTGTTTTTTTACTGAGGTCAAATAGGATGGTAATTAGCTAACAAATGTAATTGTGAAAAGGCTAACTCCTCTTATACCTTCCAGTAGAATTACAGTAGTGTTTTCATACAGTCTGAAATTATTAAGTTATTAAGGGTTTCTCTTGCATTCAAGGTGCTACTTTAGATTTTTCTTAAATGTTTTCATACTTTTTATCATCAAATTAGCTCTTTCTTAAATGTTTTCATAATTTGTATAAACAATTCATAAAAACATCATGACATAGGTGTATTTTTGTTCTTTTCAAATAGTTGTAATATTTGTCTAAAATTTTATGTATGTTTTCCTGTTCAAGTACCACAGTTTTCCTGAGCAGCTGAGCAATTTTTAGGTCAGTGATATTTTGCCCAGCTTTATCAGTCACTCATACCATATTTTTCAGGCACAGATTTCTCCTTTTAAACAGTTTTTTCTTTTACATGCTTCTGCTGTTATGATCCATATTTCTCATATAAGTCAGCCTGTTGTAACCTTGTCTTGTTTTTCTTCCTGCACCTTGCTTCATTCTTTTCTGCCTTCTGGGAAAATACTACGTTTTTTTACCAAGTCCAGAACTGATCTGGATCAGGATGATCTTTTTGTAGTTTACGGATGTAAATCCCACTGTACATTTTTACTCTTCTGGGAATGTCACAAACCATCCCAAATTACAAGGCCTAAGTTAAATTTTTTCCAGTTATGTATTACATTTCTCAGAGTTCCACCTTCATGGCAGCTGCTGTTAGCTGTTGCTCCACAACACTCACTTTCTTCTTGTCTCTCTGTTTTCAGTTAGACAATTTTGTTTGTCACTCAGCTGCTCTACTGCTAGTACAATGTGCTGTCCTTCGAGGATGATTATGAAAAATTGCAAATTAGTGAGCTGTAGCGCTGTTGTATTTTTATTAGAGAAAAAAAAGAAATTAATAAACAATGAAAGAAATTGCACAAGAAGAAGCAAAGGGATCTTTTGCTAAGTCTTCACTGCTAAGTAAGAGACAAGTGACATGAAGCATGTTTAAGTTCACGTCCAAACTGCTTATAGCTAACACCACCTAAAGCAGACTGGCCATACCCATATCACCTACCACCCCACTCTGGACCCTGTATGACATACATGTGACATAAAGACAGAATAATTGTTTTCTGTTTTCCAACTCCAAATACACCCTGAGTGTTTAGGTGCAGTACACAACAGAAATTATTTTAAGACATGAAACATTGTATTGTCTCAAAAAAGAAGCCTGCAATGCATGGAAGCAGGGACAGGTGGCCTGGGAGGAGTACAGGGAAGTTGCCCGAGAGGTTAGAGATCAGGTCAGGAAAGCCAAAGCCCTGACAGAATTGAACCTGGCCAGGGACATCAAGGGCAACAAGAAGGGCTTCTATAGGTACATAGGGGACAAGAAGAAAGTCAGGGAGAATGTGGGCCCTCTGCAGAAGGAAACAGGAGAGCTGGCTTCCGAAGATAGGGAGAAGACCGACGTACTCAATGCTTTTTTTGCCTCAGTCTTCACTGTCAAGGGCACAGGCCATACCACCAGAGTCACGGAAGGCAAAGGCAGGGATTGGGAGAATGGAGAGCCACCCATAGTCAGCGAGGATCAGGTTCAGGAACGCCTGAGGAACCTGAAGGTGCACAAGTCCATGGGACCCGATGGAATACATCCGCGGGTCCTGAAAGAACTGGCGGATGCAGTTGCTAAACCTCTCTCCATCATATTTGAAAAGTCGTGGCGGTCTGGTGAAGTTCCTGATGACTGGAAAAGGGGAAACATAACCCCCATCTTTAAAAAGGGGAAAAAAGAGGACCCGGGAAACTACA
>NW_010249250.1:0-341 GCF_000690775.1 Eurypyga helias | reverse complement strand
GAGGGGGCAATCCAAGCTGAAGCTCAAGGAGGCCACAGTTAAGTACATAATGCTCTTAGCACAAGTGCAGTTTGCCTCCAAACTGCTTTTAAAACTAGTTCAGCCAAACTGGTGTGAGAATGGATGGAAACCAGCCGTGAGACCAACAACAATAGCACAGGAAGGTATTTTTTTTGATTCAGTGGGAATGATTCCAGGGAACTATAGGCCAGTCAGTCTCACCTCTGTCCCTGGCAAGATCATGTAGTATATCCTCCTGGAAACCATGCTAAGGCACATGGAGAATGAGGAGGTGACACCCAACATGTCTTCACCCAGGGCAGATCATGCCTAATGAATAT
>NW_010249249.1:0-39880 GCF_000690775.1 Eurypyga helias | reverse complement strand
CCCTAGTTCCAGCTAGAAGGGCATGTGTGGGAGCAACTAGCTTTTTCAAAAAAACACCACGGATTGTGTTATTAAAGTGCAGACTTTAGTTATTCGAAGTGGATTTATTTTGCTAGAGGAAGGGGGATTTCTCTGCTTGGCTACCAATTGTGTGTGTGCCCTTGAAAGATTAATGTTTGCCCGAGGAATTTTTATGTTCCTCAGCCGGAGGCTTTGCTGTCACACCACTGCTTCTGAAGTTCACTCCCTGCAGTCAGCTCGGGGGCTTGCGGTACTCGGCCTTAGCACAGCCGGTGGCCCCACAACCCCAGCAGCTGCACAGTCTCCATCCAGATCATGCTCCTGCAGCCACCACCGAGCAATGCAACCTGCCTGGGAGCTGCGGCCTGTGCTGAATACCCAGGAGGCAGATTTACTCTGAAGTTTATTGCGTATTCTCTATGTTTTGTTCTCAAACGTAGCATTTAGTTAGCAAAAAAGGTGTTTACTGCTCACTGGAAGGATACATGATTACTCAGCAACTTGCATCACTGCATGTTTTTACCGTTTATTTCACTTGTGCAAGTAACAAAAGCCATTGCTTTTGGCAAGTCAACAAAAGAGCTCCCATCGTTCACAGGTTCAGCCCCCGTGTTTGTCAAATCTATTAGAAGATAGATTCTGTCATTTACAGCACTTTTCATCTTGTGTAGCCCTAAACACCAGGAGCTGGGTTGAGATTGCCTTTTCAGAGTTCACAAGGGACTCTTACTGCTGTCAGACCTAAGCAAGACTTAAAAACTATTTCTCAAAGCAAGATTTATTGGAGGGCCAGCATCGGATGACAAATGTTGAAGGAATAACAAAATCCTTTGTACTGTGGGGGTTCTTGACCTGCCTGTTTATTAATGCTCATCTTTCCTCATAACTCAAAAGCACAGCTTTGTGCTTCTGATGCATCCTTATGGAAACAAACAAAGCGATGCTGCTGCTTCTGCTCATCCACATCAGAAAAATCAGCTCATTAAAATGTTAGCGTGGAACTTGCCACAACTCCATTTGTTTGCTTTCCCTAGTCAAATAACAGATCTCTACCAGCTCCGCTAAAGAACCGACCTGTCTTTGAGGAGTTAGAAGACAACGTATCTCTAACTTGTCTTCATTTTCTATAGAAAAGATCTGACTTGTGTCCTGGATAGGGACACTGTGCAAGAGTCGGTAACTCCTGCCATTCCAGTGCAACCTCCAACGTGAGCAGGGGACCTGGGTCTGCCACACGTGCTGAAGTTTACTACCACTTGCGAGGAAGGTTTCTCCATGAATCTTTTCCAGCACCAGCATGCCAAAACGAAAACTGCAAGATATTCTGACTGCTCTTATTCAGGCAAAATTCTCAATGCATTTAAGAGGAGTATTCTGCAAAAGTCCGAAAAGTGGTTAAAAACTGCTCCCTTGCTTGTATTTTCTAGTTTCCCATGCACACGTTCAGACGTTTGCACTTGGTTTCCAGTGTGCAAGTACTCAGCCTAATGGGACACCCGCACTGAGGAGCCGGAGGGCTGTAGGGGAGTAGCCCTTTGTGTAGCCTACCCGCTTGCTAACAGGACTGCTTGCTACCCTGCCACCCAGGCCACGGCCTGAGCAGCCATTTCTACCCGCCTGGGCTCCAGTGATTGAACGTAGAAGACAAAGCTAGATCAGACTTTCTCAAACCAGCTAATAGGAAAACACTCTGTTGTGCTTCACCAGTCTAGAAGTCCCTCTCGTTCTGTGAATGTCTTAGTGGGAACAATTCATCAAAACAATACCCCAGATCCAATCACAATTAATGCCTTTGTATAACACAGGCACATAGTGAAAGCTTCCATTATCTCTGTGTTCTCACATCAATATCAGCCAGAATGGTATCGCTGCAGCACTTCCGTTCTGACTAGCTCACTGCTAACTGTGACTCTTAATTGACTGCAATATTGCTGCTTTCCAGGTTTCCAATTTGTATGGGAATCAAATTTGTATCTGTAACAGAGCATTAGGCGTAATATTCCTCTAGCAATCACCTTAGTGATACAGTCACGGGCTCCACTCTGTTACAGAAGCAGGTAGCATAGTATTTGAAAACAAACAAACAAAAAACCCACAACCAAAGCCCAAACATTAATCCAAACTAGTTGAATTCCCACTCGTTCTACGTAGACGGCTATCATCCACACTCACATGTTTCTGTGAGCATCTCCCAGAGTAATTTATTGGCTGGGACCTTCTTAGAAGCAGCTAAGTCTAAAGTAAACCACATATAATACTTAGGGAAATAAAATTTACATTGCAACCAGAACCTGATTCAAGAAAATAATATTATTCCCCATCAGGACCTGAAAAGAGCAGATAGACCAGTAGAAATGAACACAATCTGAATTTTAAAACCTTGTTACAGGTTATTTTCAGGCAACCTGTTCTATAAAGACTTGCAGATATATCTAATTTATACCCTGAAATTAATCCTGTTGTTTTCAAATTATCAGACTGCAGCACCAGAGCCCTCTCTTGGGCCAGTATTCCACCCACGGTTTGCAGAGAGACTCACTGCAAAGCTAAGCACTGGTACAAGGTTTTGCAATACCAATTCCTCACACTGAGAAATCGAATGCGTGGTTTGGGGCGCAGCATTATACACCGGGGTCTCTAGATACGCTTGTACAAAATCCAGTGTAAGGAGTCTCCAATCCTGAACTTTGAGGAAAATAAGCAGATCTCAACTCAGAAATAAGACTCAGATCCGGTTGCTTACCTGCATAGTGGTATAAGCAAGTCTTCCTCAACATACTTATAAATCCCTAATAATAAAGGAGTTGAATTATTTGTAGTAATTATTGAGCAATTCATTATGAGCTAGCAAATAAGTTTTAAAAACGAACAAAGCCTCATTGGCCACTACCAGGAAATTTGTCAACACAAAGAAATAAATTCATCAAAAATTATCCCACATGAATTATCTGGATAGTCCTGGTAAATATATAACCTATTCCCAATTTTATTAGCTGCTGCCCAGCTCTCTCACACAAAATGCCAGTGATTGCATGTGCAATAAATATTAATGGTTCATAAATTAAATAGCATTATTCTTCTTGACATAACACCATTTTGCAAGGCCCCACGGAAAAGGTACAGGCAGTTTGTTGAGCAAGCTCTGATAGAAGAAAAATATGCCTTTGTTTCCACTTTTAAAAGCATTTGTCAGGATTTATAGGGTATATCCAGAAGGCAATTAAGGCGACATTTTACAGAAAGCTACCATATGCCCCCAAATAACAAAGAGCAATCTGTGCGAAAAGTGCGATCTGTGAAAACAATTTGATTTATAGAATTACATTTATAAAATGTAGATACTTTCAGCCTAAACAATTCGTAAAGGAGGAACTTATGCATCTAGATAACCCCGAATCTTCAGAAGGAGTAAGCTGCATAGTTCACACTATAGCAGCGCGTCGCTACCAAGGCTTCATTTTTGGGTGATAAAAGCAAGTTAGGCCCTGTCCCCCCTCAAACACCACTTCCTAGAAGATATCAGCACCGGGGCATAAACACAAGGCAGACCAAGGCAGCGCACTGGGGTGTCTGCTGTCATGCAGGCATTACTGCTAAGAGGAACTTCAGGGCTAGCCTAGGAAGCTAAGGAACTTTGTCCCCTGGGACAAGAAACATAAGAAGAGGTGAAGCAGGAGGGTGAGAAAACTGGCACCGTCTTCAGGGCAGAAACAAGAATTAACAGCTTCATAGCTTCATGGGGCAGGCCTGGAAGGGTCTTACAAAGTGAAGAATGACAGTATAGAGAGTGGAAAGCAAGCCAGGGGAGAGATGCAAGAAGAGTGATGAGGTGCTTAAATTAACAAGGCAAGAAATTAATCTCAGTAGCAGCATTTTAAACAAATATAAATGGTGAGCGAGCATTCTCCTAGGTAGTAACACCAGACATGAGGTGATGAAACCTGAGTCAGAATTTCAGTTGTGCAGAGACGATGCTGCACAGAACAGAACAGCAAAGCACAGATGCCCTGGAAGTGGGACATGAGGAAAAGCCACACACTGAAACAACGCTCCCACTGCAGCATGAGCCACGACGAAGAGAGTGAGTGGTCTCGTCATCAATGCCTGAAGATGAAAAAACGTAAGAGAGAAAGTGACCTTGAGCAAGGAAAGCACAAAAGACTGAATTTTTTTTCACTGAATTTCCACGAAGTGTTGTCCAAAATGCTACACTCTTAGCTGGCATTTGCTAAATGTGCATAGATCCGGGAATCCGAGTCCATATATGAGATTTCCAGAGCTAGCACATTACAGGAAAAAAGGAAAATGTAGTTAGATCTGCAGCAAAGGGCTGTCACTGCTGAAGGTGTTTCAGTTTGGAAAGAAGGATAAACTTGAAAGTATTTACAGTAAGACAGCAGAAAGCAGTTCATTAAGCTTTAGGGTGAAAGAAGACAGGATGGAGAGAGGGAAATGGACGTGAAGGGTGGCTCATTTATTTTAAGGTACAGGAGATTGCAGTGAGATCGTGTTTTCCATGAAGAAACCTGCAAAATTATACTGGTTAAGAAAAGGAGTATGGAAGGGATTGCTAACTGAGAAGCCTGAGGGACTGAGGAGCATACAAAATGTGCTAGAGTGGGTTTTTTAGTAAATCAAAAAGTAAGCTTAGGGTTGATAAAGGAAAGAGGATGGATGTTTCTGATGGTACAGGTGAAACTGTAGACTGAAACTTAGCAATTCAGTCAAGGGAAGTGCTGAGTTCTCCCTGCCAATACCTGCAGCTCTGTCTGTTGTCAGGAAGGACCAAACTAAATCCCTGTGGAAGGACCAAGTCGCCAGCAAGTAAGTTTGAAGCAGACAGTTTATAAGCTGTCCATTCCTCATTCGGCATGGGACTTGAACTGGCCAAGAAGGCTGTGGTTTGAGTTAATATAGAGTAATACAGACGTGGAGATGCTGCTTTTTTCTCTCGCTCTTTAGCGTACACATAATACAGGATGGCATTTGCTTTGTCTCTCACAAATATTGATTCACTACAGACAGGCCAAGTTGGGGATCAGCATACTTGGGAACGTGCAAGGAAAAACAATTGTTCACCTTGGGGAAACAGAGAAGGCTATTAAGTGAAGAAAACATACAGCGACAGACAACACACAGAGGAAGAGAGCTGAAGTACATCTCATCTCCAACCTGAACTCACAAGCAGATGCTTGGCACTAGCAGTTACTTAGGGAGGACACAACGCATTTTCCCCATTATCTGAAAGACTTCCGGTTGCTCTGGTTAAAGAAGTAGGAGTCCAAGGCCTCAACCTTTCCTAGCGGGTTAATGAGAGGGCCTCGGCTGGAAAAGTATCTGGGGAGACACTAAGGAGCAGAAAGTTTTGCACTACTATGCTGCACAAAAGGACAGTCACACCTTCAGGTTTTATAAAGTAAAGCTAATTCTTCTGCTCACTTAATTTCTTTATAGCATTTCAGAAACCTGTAAGACTGAAAAAGATATTGCCAGATCTGATGAAAAGAGCCAATAAGTAACCCTAAATGCTAGCTATTTGGACATTGTTTCGTTTCAGCTACTTGACAGCAAGTGACAGAGCTCTCCTGGGGACTCTGCTTCTGCAGTTTTACCATGACCCCAACCGGGCTCCAGTGCCGGTATGTTGGCAGGTAATTCCTTTATAAATAGAATATTTCCATTTGAATTCACTGCCTGAGTCAAAACAGTCACGTACTCAGCATCCAAAGAATCCCATGTGCCCCTGCCATTTTTTACGATCAGCAGAAAACACAGTCTCTACACTGAAAGGATATAAAAGTGCAGGACACCTGCTTGCTGCAACCGCAACAACCGCCTGGCTCTGAACTGATGAAACGTGGCAATATTCAGTAATTTATAGAGCAACAAAGACAAAACAGTAGGAGGTTGCACTTCCATGACCAACAAGCCAATAAAACAAAAGAGGGGGGGATGTGATTTGAGGTAGTCAGACCAAAAGTGACAAAGATATTTCTGCTTCCTGCAGTAAATAAAACATGCTGTGTCAGCTGGAAAAAAAGCACTCCAGCAATGCTGTCCATCTTAAAAGAGAGGTAGCGGTGAGGGAAGGTCATCCGCCGCGGCTGCAGCATGTTTAATGGGGAGTTTGCTCCTCAGAAGGATCAGTACTGAGACAGCCAGGGTCCGGCCAGCCACAGGAGCTGCTCCCCACTATGGCCTTGCCAGCAGCCCAAGGGCAGAGCTTGCAGTTCGGATTCTGAGAAACAAAATTCAAACCACTGTGTTGGAAAACTACAAGAAGTTGCTTCCTCCTATCACAGCATGGTATTTCTAGGCAATGGACGGAAAGAGAAAGGAATTAACTTTTTCCAACGTGGGCATGTTACCCTGGTCGTTTCAGGGTCTTCCCCTCTACCCATGCCCCGCAAATGGAAGGAAATTTTTTTCCCCAAACTAAGCACTGTCATTTTATGTCTAGAAATGCTTTTCATCCCATCGCCCAGAGAGAAGTCTATTGATTTTAGAGCGTTTCACTGATATACAAGAGCTAGGCAACAAGTTGCTATGGGTTTTGTTTAAGGAAAGATTTCAACACCAGTGCAAGCAATTTCAGCATTAAGTAAAGACAGATTAATACAGCAACTACCTTATGGTTTCTCTCAGACAACAAAAGAGAGCTTGAGCCACATGACCAGTTCCACCACATCGGCCAGAAAGGTGCTTATTCCTCACAGCCATGGAATAACAAATTATCAGAGAGCAACAAGCTGACCTCTTAAACTGCCCAGCCTCTCCTGCAGCCAGGACCTCATCACTCTGCATATGCAAAGTATCGCCCAAACTATCCCAGGGTTCACCAGGACAATCTTTGCTTATCTAGCCAGTGATTTGCGGGCAGTGGAAAACAAACATGCAAACAAATAATGAGATCACAAATTTCCTGAGGCTATGAGAAAAGTAGGCACTGTTTGCATAGTAATTACCCTGGTTCGATTACACTAAGAAGAGTCTTGAAAGTTGGTCTCCTTCCTCTGGGAGCAAAAACGAGTAAGAAACTATAATTATCCTTCCTACTTATTTCCATGAGAGTGGAAGACTTTCCTGTAAAGGATGAAAAAGACAGTACTTTGCACGAAAATAAGACAGTTATTTTCAAGCGATATGGGAAATTCTACACACTCCACCTCTAAAACCTTCTGTTCCTTGGCCCTAATGTTCAATAATTTTTATCCAAAAGTAGTACTTCTGCCTAGACAGACTATCAACTGCTCTCCAGTCACATTATTATAAGCCAGGCGTGTTCATATAAACCTGCAGTCATTCTGCTGAGGTCCATGTTCAAGAAGTGGTCTTGATTATTCTTCCGTACTATCTTAGTGTAGTTTCACAGATGACACTGATAGTCCCCATTTACACAGTGAGAATAAATCCCTAAGATCATAACACTATGCATTTTGAAACCTGGAGATGACTTTCCCTGAGAAATTGCACAAATAAATCACCTGAAAGCAATAACAGTGTAGGAAAATACTACAGCTCCAGACAATGTGCAATCAGCCAACGCACACTGTACATATTCCGTAGCCTTTATCACGTCTGACAAACATACAGTTTGAGACTGGCAACAGAGACCGTCCGTTCATCAGGAACGGGGCAGGATATATAGAAATACCTCTGGAAAGGAAGCACTCCAGCTGGAGTGCCAAATCTCCGTGTCATCCCCGGACTGGTAATAGTTTGTGCTCTTTTTCCCTATAAAGCAACCTTTTCTTATAAGAATATTCAAACAGCTTTTGGAGCCGAGCGTAAATGCTTCAGCTGTAGTACTACTACTAAAATGACACAGTGCAACTATGAAGAAAACAAGCACAGATGATTCAGGATAGAGCAAAGTAAATCGAAATGCCTTTTGCCTCTAAATTACCATGTTAAAACATGGTTTAGGTCAACTGGATGGCTGCCTAGCCAAATTTGCTGCTGAAACAGTCCAGCTTGAAAAGCAGAGGAGCCAGATTCCGATCACATGCACACTGACACGTGACTGAGTAAATGTTAACTAAATCAGTGAAGGAAGTGTCAGGTTTTTATGGAAACCAAGGTACCAGAAATCACTGCCACTCTCAGTGGCACAAAACCATCATTTTTAGTACCGCTGCCAGCAGTGAGACTGAAAATTCAGCAGCTCAGCTGAGAGGACAAGGACTATGCTGCATTTTCATAGTCACTGCAGTGATACCCCAAGCCCTAACGTGCATTACAGTTACAACCTTTGCAGGTAACAGCTTTCCCAACAGGTGAGGCCAAAGCACATCTCTGCTGCTTGGGGTATTTTGCTGTTGCATCTTTAGAGGGATATAAAAAAAACTCTGCTGGCTTTGCAGCACAGGGCTTTCTGTGGCAAGTCTTTCCCTGTGCTGCCCTGACCATGAGCAGCCAGCTCTGCTTCGTCAAATTTGAACAGGAGAGGCTGAGAGAAGAATAAATACACATGATATGGGCCAAACAGGGGGAGCGCGGTAGCCTGCTAATAAATGAAATGACACACTGGGCAAACCAAGGGGCCATTTAAAAAGTCTGAAGCCCAAAGTGTTTGCAGACATCCTGCAGGCAAGGTCAGATGGCACCTGTGAGCAGCAGGGAGGAAAGGCCTCTGTGGGTGTAACCATTCAAGCACAGGGAAGGAACCACCCAGGGGGATGCAGCACAGCTCCCCCTCCATCATCTGCCACCATGGCCCCTGTGAATAGCTGCCTCCAAAACTGTATCTTTGTGGCTACTGACAGTGACAGATGGAAAAACAGGAAATTAATTGGCCTCAGGACCTGAGCTGAGACTGATGCATGAAAAACACCCACAGAAAATCACCTTATACAGCTGGAATTGGAATCGATAACTTATCAACGCTACAGAGAAGGGGAAAAATCCCAGTTCTCCCTGGCCAGGCGGTTCTGCTTACTAACTAGGGCTACTCCCTAGCCATCAATGCTTGAGCCAACGGTAGTGCTGGATGTATACATGCCCGAGTACAGTATGGATTGAGGGTGGCCAAGGAGAAAGGGAAAGAACAGAACAAAAACTGTGTCTGGACAGTATCTGGAATTGGAGAAGGTCTGAAGTACCTCCATCAGGTGACACCATCTCTTTTCCTGTGGCAGTCTGGAAAAAGTATGGCATCACAAGGTCACCGTGAATTGTACTCCTGAGGAGAAAACGAAGGGTTGTCATCACTGCTGGTAGGTGAGGAGAGACTAGAAGAATATTCAGTCCCGCCTTTGTGTGCTGCAATTGTTATAACTTCCCAGTATGTCATTTGATTTCTATAAGCAAGTATTATGCAGTGTCTGTTGTGAGAAGAAATTTCCTGGCATGCTTCAAAAGCACAAAATTCACAGAGAATTGTTTTTTAAAGGAGTTAATAGTGTCTGAAAACTCTCTTTCATTTACAGTCCAAAGGAAAAACATAAATACCTTATCTACCCTCGGACTGCATGCAATTTGATGCACCAGTATCAAGTTAAAAATGAATAATTCCATGCCTGAAGGAACTGAACTCTCACTTTCACTTCATGTTGAGGGTCATTTATGTGAGTTGTGTGTATTTATCCAGATGAGAAGAGTATAACACACACTTACGGGGGGGGGGAATGTATTTTTATAATTCTATCGTGTTTTCATACTGTCACACAGACAAATAGGTTCTATATTCCTGAGCCATGCTGCATTATGCCAGGGGAGGAAGGTACTCCCCTGCTTCACTAACCTGTGGGGGAGTAGACTAGTGGGACAGAAAAAAAAATTGATTAAAACAATCCATTCTCGGCTGAAGTTGTGGGTGGACTCCAGGATATTTTGGTAACTCACTTGCACAATATACTGTTGCAATGTGCAAAAAAGAAACCACGCCAGAGTCCTGCACACACCACAGTGTAAACTGAGTCACATGTTTTGGTCACGGTGTTCATCCAGATGGAGGATGCAGCGAGTGAGCCGGTGTGCCCCATCCTGCTGCCAGCAGCAGGCAGCATGGCCCCGGGATGGCAGGCAGCACGGGCCAGGGGATGGCAGGCAGCACGGCCCCCAGGCTCCTCCATGTGCCACCCCCATTGCAGCAGCACAGTGAGGTGCCACCCCAGCCTCTGCCCAGCATCAAAACTGCACCCAGGGAACTTCCTCCCTACACAAACAGAAACATTCACTGAAAATATACCCCCATCTCCCTGCCTGTCCTGGATGTTGCTCCTAGAGAGGTCCCCAAGCCCACAAACTGCCCTCCTGTACAGTGCTTTGATAGTTTTCTGCAGTGAACAGTGGAACATACGCTGCAAAGTGTGAAGATGAAATAAGACAACAGCACTTCTCTAATGGTGAAAAGTGGACAGCCAAAGGCTGTTGTCCCCCATCATTTAATACAGCCTGAAGGAAGGCAGTGTCACTGCGTTAGATTGCATTTTAACGACAAGATGCACTTGGTGTCCTTGAAGCGTGTCACCAGCAGTTGCCTTTGTTCCGTCTCAGTATAGCAGTGGTGCTTGACTCTTTTACATCAAATCACGGTAACTTTAACCAGTAAGTACTGGCTTCTGCGAAGAGTCTGAGAAGCAAGAGGTATATGACAAGAAGAAATTCCTACTAACAGCAACTATACATTGGTGGTACACAGAGAAGCCACAGTTTCTAGCATTCAGGCACTTGATAACCTCATGTTTTTAACCTGGCTACACCCAGGTAGGGTGGAATTACATGTGAGGCAGTACTGCTTCCCCCATTTCAGAGATGGAAAAGCGAGGCACAGGACTACTGTAGCCCCACTGCATCTATTTGTGCCTAATCACCATTCAAATTCTTTGCAAATTTGGGCCTGAATTGCTTTGCAAGGTCACACAGGTTGCTGCTGTCTTTTCTCAGACCCTAACTGTTCTTTCCTCTGTGAGCCTATACACAAGGGAGCAGGATTTAGGTCAGATCAGTGACCTTCTGACACCCTCATTCATGCAAGGGCCCCCTCTCCCCTCAGCTGGACCAGGTAGAAGGAACTTATCTGGCTACTAAGTGCAGGATCAAGGTCCTTTAATGTGTTATTTCTTATCTTGCGATAGGCATTTATCTCCACATCCTGAGCGTTTGAAGGCAGGTGGATGAATCTGACTGAAGACCGAAATTCACTTCTGAGCTCAGAGTATATCACACTACTAGGCTTCATTTTGGGGACCATTACACGCATTGAGAAGAACGGGGCTATACAAAGGCAGAACACTCTCAACCTTCTCATCTCAGTGAGCTTCAGCTACGAGAGTGACCCAACACTCACAGACAGGAGACAGTACATTAGAGAGGTGTCCCAACACAAAAATCGGTTCCAAAGTTTCCAGTCTTACTCAGCCCTGTGGAAAACATGCACATATCACGTTTTGCTGAGCTTGTGATATTTTCTTTGACATTTGAAACTTAGAAGAATTGGACTGAATTTAATACAAGTATTCCTAAGCACGTACATGAGGAATTTTTTCAAAGTAATTTCCTTCTATTATTATCAGAGTAACTTCTTATGCATGTGACAAAGCCTCTGCGTCAGCACAGTCTAAACCTTACGCGAACAGGATCGTACCAGAATTAGGTCTTCCACATCAAATGCATCTTCGACAGATGTAAGTAAATGAGAAACAAAAGTTAACACTGTTTGAAACTAAGTGTAGTTGTCAGCTGCTGTTTTCTAAACGAGCTATCTAGTACTCTCATCCTTGGAAAAGCAGTGATACGGAGCCAGAGAAATTAACTCTATCCCAAGGGCTTGGGATTGAATGCTAAAAAGAAAACAAAAAAAACCCCCTGTGGTTCTTCCTATATAAAGGTTCAAGAAGGTAGCAGGGAAAATTACTAAAGGCTTGTTTGGGGAAAGTTTTGGAACCAGACAACTGCATAGAAGATCGCTCAAAACAGTGAAAATTTTAACATAATAAAAATGAGAAAGTATAGATAGGGCACACTCAACTAGTTAACAAGAAAATTTCATAATTACACCACCATACTTACTCTTAGCAAACATCAGCTCTAGTCTCACCAAAAGACCTCTCTTCTTGCTCCCACTGATTTGAACATGGCTACTCACATGAATTTATTTATCTACCCTAAAATCATAGAATTTTGGAAAAATAAATCAACCAACCCAACTCAGAAACCTACCCTCCATCTGCAGGATCACAGAGCCAGGTCAGAGCTGCACACAGCAGAGCATCTCTGGTCCCCTGCACCCCCCTGGTTGCCCCAGAGCCAGCTCCACTTCCCAGCCTTGCTGTGCTCGGTGGCAACATGCCAGCCTCGAGCAAGCATTGAGCAGGACCTGAGCACTCAGGGTCTTTTGGGTTCAGCTCATCTTCTATAAAATGAGGACAAAAAGCAGGCTTTTTGCTGTGGTGAACTGTCAGCTGGATGAGCCCTACAAAGTACTGCTGCAAAAAAGCCAAACAACCAAGGAGGGACTAGGGAAAAAAAGCCCTACACCAGCCAAGCCACTACATCTTCGGTTAGAGTAATGCATCTATGTGCCATGGCTTGCAGAGGGGTGCCGGCAGAGGAGGTCACCATTTGTGTTTAGCTGCAGGTTTCTCTCTGCTCTGGGTGCCTCACCACATGCAACCTGTGCGTAAAAATGCGTGGTGTGAAAAGGAAAACCCCGCGTTACAACGCAGCAGCTGGGTTGATAGTGTTTAACAACAAACAAAAAAAGCCAGGACGGTACTTGAGAAATGCCTGTTTGTCAACTTAATTCTTATCACACAGTCAGATCAGTCAACTGCAAACACAGTTACAGATCTCCATAATAAAATATTAATAACAGCTCTTGTACACTGCTTCCAGAAGGTAATGTAGTAAAAAATGAATGTTGCTCACACATTTCCACATTTTTTGTTACTGCCGAAAGCTTACACATGAGAAAGCCAGTTTACTGCAGCGTTATTCCCTTTTCTTCTTCTTCTTGTTTTCTGAGAGGTATTTTCCCTTTAAACCTTAGAGAATAATTAAAATTCCTCACACAGGACAATGGTAAATAAGATTAGGGTATGCATTTCAAATGTAGCATACTAATGGCATTTTTGGACTCCATAATAAATCATCTCTATCCTCTGCAAGCGGTAGCGCAAATGGACAAAATCTCTGAAATACACATCCCCATATACAAGTCACATACCTTCACTCTCATCTTATCTCTCCACATCTCTGACTTGCCCAGACATCCTATTGTAGACACAATATTAGCTTTTTTTTATACATCACACAACAATCCAATAATCTCATTAACTGCAAATGCTGTAGGAGAGCAGCAGCCTGCTGATACCCATGAAACCATTTCAGCCCTCGCTAGGGCCAGTTGTCAGCAATAAGCGGCCAGACACACACTGCTCCATCTGATTCCCTTTATCGCTTGGGTTTACAGTTTCCATTTAGCACTGAACTGATAGAAGAGAAACATTTTAACGTTCAATACAGGGACCGCTTATTTCACTACGTTGAAGCTGCTTTGTTTTTGTACCCAACCCTTGGGTGATCTCATCTCTCCCAAAGGTTTCCAACACTTATGTTTGTTCTGAGGGGCTGCAGTTCACCCCACTGCAAACAAGATCGTGACTGCATATTGCCATTAGCTGATAGGTTTCCTGCCAGCTTACTTTTCTCCTTCCTTCCACATAACATGAGCAAACCACGGCTGTGTTTCCCGTCTCCTCTGTGCTGCATCACGTCGTACCTAGTGAGACAACTACAAATCTTGTTTCCTGGTCTGGGCAAATCCAATTCTCCTGATTCAACTTTGAGTTCAGGTAAACCCCAGCCCTCAGTTAAACCCTGGGAGGGTGAAGTGGCCTGATAAACCCTGTCCTAGTTTGCAAGAAATCCTGCTGGGTTTGCACATTAGACAGGTGTTAACGTTTCTTTCCCCTAGAAAGCCTCTTTGGCTAAACAAGGATAACAAATGAGTTTCTGTTTTCCAGTTTTCACAACTACTTGAAATGAAAAAGGGGGAAAAAAAGATTAAGGAATGGGGAGTGTGGGTGTGTTTATTTTCAGAAAATTGCACAGATAAAACAGAACCTTTTTCTTCCAACAGATGTTCTCCCAAATCCCCTTTAAGTTCAATTTTCTGCTGTACTTCCCAGATAAGCATTCAGTACTTCTTGGTTTTAGCTCATGCAATCAATATAAATCAGAAAATTGTTACCCTCTAAATACTAAGTAACACATTTTCTCTCTTCTCTTCAATACTTCAGGCTAGAGCAGGTACTCCTCACACAGGTCACTGTTCGGGGGCTTTACAAGGATGAAATCTTTATGGCAGACTTCTCTAACTTTACGATCTTTACTACTGACTTTCCTGTTCCTGTGGCAATGGGAAGGCTGTCACTTTGGGGCAAGCCTTCAGCAGACTTGAGCTTATTTAGAGCAGCATGAGCTGAGCACACCAGCTGACTCACGCCTTATTTTTGTCTTTGTGAGAAGGCTCCTTCTCCGCACCAGAAGCACCACAGCATCACAGCAGCCACTGCAGCCCGAGGGCAGGCGCAGACACCGATGGGGCTGGCGTTAGTCCTGGCTTAGCTCCCTAAAGCTAGTGCCAAGTAGGCAGCTGGAAGCTGTGAAGTCGAGTCAGAAATTTTGATGGAAGTTGCCAAAAAGATAACTAAAAGCTGCTGAGGATTTTCTTACATCAGGGACTGGCAAGTTCCACTTAGAGAAAGCTTAGAAGTGAGATCAGCAATTCAGAGAGCTGGAGCATTTGATCACATGAGAGCCAAATTATTATAATGGCAACTCCATTGGAGGATATGACCACTTCCCAGGGCATCTCAACTGCTCAGGATGTGTCTGGTCTAGAGGGTCAGCTAGAAGTAGCTATTAACTCTTTTGGGGAAGATTTCTATGGCAAGCCAGCAAAGTTTGTGATACAAGGATATTAACAAAGCTCACTCACACAAAAATCCAATTAAACAGAGAAATAAAGGCACACTCATGTCCCAGAGTACAGCACGAAGTCATCCCCTAAGGGATGACTACCAAAGCAGGTGCCTGAATCATTCCAATGACTTTTCAGCACAGTACCCTTGTACACAGGACTTGGTGACAACTTTCAGTTCAGTACCTGGAAAAAGCAGTGACCTGCTTCGAAGGAGAGTCAATCCATTAATTAATAACAGGGAGACAAACTAAAACATGGTAATGTTAAAACAGTATGAGAAGGAAGGTGTTACTGAGGTGCTGTTCACCTAGACACAGGCTGCTTCCCCACACACACAGAATTACACACACAAACAGGCTGGGGTGACAGCCACGTGAGAACACCCTCACCCCACTGCCCACAGCACTGCACCTCTGGGGGTGTCCCCCCACGCTGCACCCCTGGGGGTGCACACAAGCTATTTCAAACACAGCAAACCCCACACACTCCTCCTGCAGCAATTCAGTGGTGCTTTTTGACCCCAAAACCCCTGACCTTACTCTTGAAGCTACCCAGCCCCGCAGAAGCTCTTAAAAAAACCAGACACACCAGAAACAAAAAAAAACCCTCCAGATTTCCTCAATCATCCACAGCATCTCCAGTTTGTAGCCCAGCCTTACTCATCGTCTAGCTACAGCACATTTTGACAGCTATAATCCATTTAACTACAAAATAGGGGTCCAAACCACTTCCATTTTTTTCCCCTCAGAGGAAAACTTTCTCATTTAACCCACTTCACAGCTTATCCTGCTGACAACATAGCCACACCGCTTATCAGAAGGAACAGAAAAGACAGGAATGAAGAAAAACATAGGCAGAAATAACACTTCATAAATGCCTGCACCTCTTCCAGAAATTTCAAATGTTATCATCCTCTTATTGCTAGGCATCCTGCTCACCTCCTCCTCCTCCATGCAAGTGTGAGCACCAGCAAGGGTACAGGTCTCAGAGGTATTGTACATAGCGCTGCTTTATAGCTGTCGTTTCTGATTAAAAGCTGCATGTGTATCCCACTCGAACAAGGCTGGATCTCTCTCCAGGACTGCCGTCAGTCTGCATAAGGCCTCTACATAAAACAAAAAGAAAAAAGCCTAAATGCTGCAGCTCTTCGTGTTCATCTGGCTCAGCAACCAAGGTCTAAATATAAAATGTTTATTGTCACTTAAGGTGAGCTCTGTGTCCCAAGCCAACGAGTTGGCATCCTGCAAAGCCAGGCATATATTTGCAATTGTTGCCATCCAACACTCTGCATTGTTAGGAATAAGATTTAACGGTTACACTCTGTATCTATTACCTATTTACATTAATCTTCCAGCATGTGAATATCAAACACTGGAAGTGGCAGATGAATCCCTGTACAAAACTACAGTAAGAAAGATTCAAATTAATGTTTTTCTAACAAATTGTTCAATGGAAACGAGTAGCACCCTGACTCTACCATGTTTCACTTCTCTCTGCCAAGTCCAGGAACTGGATGACATTATTCCCATCTTGTTATCATAGAATCACAGAATGGTTTAGGTTGGAAGAGACCTTAAAGATCATCTAGTTCCACCCACCCTGCCATGGGCAGGGATAGAATGGTTTGAGCTGGAAGGGACTTTAATGGCCAACTAGTCCATCCCCCTGCCATGAGCAGCGACATCTTCCACCGGGATCAGGTTGCTCAGAGCCCCGGCCAACCTGAGCTCAATCCTTCCAGAGATGGGGCATCTACCACCTCTCTGGGCAACCCACGCCAGCGCCTCAGCACCATCATTGTAAAGAACTTCTTCCTTAAATCTAGTCTGAATCTACCCTCCTCTAGTTTAAAACCATTACCCCTTGTCCTATTGCTACAGGCCCTACTAAAAATCCATTCCCAGTATGACAATATATATTTCCAACCTTAATAATGTCCTATTTGAGTCTTGATTTACAAGATCTAAATTCTACACATGAAAGCATTTTTAAGAAAACCATATAAATTGGCTCCTCTGACCTCCATAGCAGTAGCATTAAAAAAATAGAATCGTATCACCAAGCTGCTTTTGATAACTGAAAAGTTTATAAAGCCCATGAAAAGTTTCCTGCAAGCCAGGTGTTCTTTGACGTTCATTTTCAAATCTTTCTTCCATGTTTGAAACTTAAGGTACAGAGGTTCAACATTTTTGAGCATGATTCCAAGTGCCATAAAGAATTATTGCTCTGGGGAGGAAAGCTTTTTGGAGTGTTTTTGGTTTTAGTTTTTTTTCATTTAAATTGGGTGCCCAGGAGATGGACATCTTTCCGTAAGCTATCTCCAAAGCTGGAAAAGTCCTGTCACAGTCCTGCAGGATACTGCAGCAGTGTTCAGTTCATTCTGCACTGAGGAGTCCATCACCACCAAAAACTTCCTGAGAAATTATGAAGGAAAAAAAAAAAAAAAATCTCTGTTTTGCTTTACAAGGCACCATTGTCAGGAGCAATTAACATTGTCTAATCACTCCTTTTATACCAGGCAATTTAAACTCCCTGTCATAACTGCAAACCAGTCTGTAATTAGCCCTCATTTTTCTCATTCTCATCTTTTGCTATGGCTTCTGGGAGGGACACATCCAGCTGCAGCTCTGTCATTTCCTCCTTAGCATGACACTGCATTTCTTCCTTGCAGCCAGCTCCAGGAAGTCATTTGGCAGCACAGTTAATGTCCAGCCCCCAGAGAGCAAGTCTGAGCCTCACCGCCAAGAGACACTGTAAGGACATCTGCCATGTTCGTCCCCACCATGTAAGTAAGTAAGAAAAACAAGCCCAAAATGCTCTGCTATTTGGGGTTCCCCCTGAAGACAAGGAAGGGGGTCAAGACTGTGCAAAGTCAATTTTGCAAGCGCACGTGTACAGGAGTGGATGACAGCCTCTTCGTGCAAGCCCTGGGCACGAACGTCCTCCGCAGCACTAGGGTGGGAGAGAATAGTCATCAGCCAAGCACAATGCTCTGCGGATTCTGGAAAGTGTACCCCTGATCCCTCCTATGGACCCCAACTGCTCACCTGGATTGCCACAGCAGCCCTTGACATCCTTCCCCAGCCTCCTCCCAGCTCAACTCGTGCAGAGATGGCTGGCAGGACCTCTTGCCATTTTCCAAAGCAATTATCCCCATAAAATGTAATGGATCCCAGATGTGTGAAGTGCAGACAGAAGGAAGCAAACAGAAAATAAAAACCAAAACAAAAAACAAACCCAGGAACTGTCCAGCACGAACGACATAAAAAAGATCCTTTGAATCACCCGATCTTCTCTGCCTCCCTTAGCCAGTCCTCCTGAACTACTCAAAACTAACCCAAAGCAAATCAAAAGAAAGAGGAAAAAACCCAAGACACCGCAGTGAGCAAAGATTCTCAAATATAGCCTCTGGTGAATATGGGCAGGGAATGAATTATGGGATGGCAGATCCTTCTCAGAGGAAGCCTGTCTGTTCTCTGCTCTCGTTTTACTGTGCAGCATCCACCGGCTGCTCCCGGTCCGGCAGTAGCTGCTGCTGCGCTGCCACCCGTCATCGGAGAACAGCAGCAGCATCTCAGTGAGCTTGGAGGGACAGTCTGACACGTAATGACAGTAATTCCCCTATCTTAGTTACTAATTGAAGTTGGTATTGCAATTTCCCTCTCTGACCCTTGGACTCCTGCAGCAGTAAGAGTCTCACAGCATTGTGGTCTGACTGTTACGGGCTCTGATTTCCCAGAACCTGCTCCCAGGGTGGCCCACTGACAACACTCCTCATGCAGCAATCACTAGAGACCTCTGCGGTAGCAGATCCCCACCGGGTAACAGAGAAGCCAGAGGAGTGGATCAGTCTCGTCTGGTGAGAACTGCTGCTAAATACTGACAAATGCTTCTCCTCCCCTGCTCCTGCTCTCCTGGGTGCCATGGACCCAGGAAACCATCACACAACAGGGCTCCCAAACCCAAGTCACCACATGCCATATTCGCTCTCAGGCACTGGGTAAAAGGCAGAGACAGACCCTTCTCCAAGGTGGTCTCCTAGCTCTGACTTCACTTTCCTACCCCCTTAGCTGCACGTTAGGTTTTTCTCCTGCAAGTTTTTATTCCCTACATTTTCATTTGCTGTGTGGAACCTGCTGCCTTGACATTGCTTCCCCACAGTTCCACATGCCACCTCGTTCTCAGAATTAGGGTCACAGACACTCAACAGCAGCACATGTGATCTCAAAATCCACGATTTTTCTGGGATTCCCCTCAGCTTTGATTTCCTAAGTGGTTAACCAGTACCAGCAGAAGCCCACTCCTGGCAAATAAACCCCAAGAGCAGCAGGGTCCTTCTCGGTAAGTCACAACGCATGAGAAGGCTGCGGGCGCGTTCCCCTGCTCTCAATCCCACTTGCCCAGCACCTCCTTCGACACGTCGGCAGCTTTTGGCAGGGGAGAAGGCATCACACATCAGTTACCAAGTATGATTAGAAATTATTACAGGAGTTGCTAGAATTTCAAAATTCCTGTCCAAACCATACTTCACAACAGACCCTGTCTCGAAAGGCGAACACAAAGTTGCTCAGTCAACAAGGGTCAGAAACGAGTGGTTTAAGGTGATCCCAGACAGTCGTGAATGGAGGAAACAGCCTAGGAAATGGCCTAAACAGCTACGTAAATTCCATCAAACCCAGAAAGGGGTGCATAGGTATACACGGAGAGATTTTAGTCTTCAGCCACCTAAAAACACCCCACAACCATCATATTCTTCATGGATGATCATTAGGGTTTTTTATTTCATTTTAAGGCCTCCCTTGCGCTAAGTTTCAATTAGATAGTTCAGAAACTCGGGTTAAAAATAGATAGAACCCCACTTTTTGTTCTGAAATATATGCAATCATTTAGACTACTGTTAACACTATGTCATTGCTAGGCAGTTGCCCTCACAAAACATCTGACACCTAATCTATTACCAGCAGCTTATACTCAACTAAAAATGAGACACAGCAGCATTTAAAACTGTATAGAGCCCTTTCAGCTGAATAAAAAAGCGTGTATGAGAACCAAATATGCACTTTGGTTTTCATATCTCTCAGTCTGGCTCATCCCCCATGGTCTGCATAGGTTGCAGGGGGTGATTTTTACATTCCTAATGTCTTCCCAGAGTTAAATTTTAAGTTAACAAGAAAAGAGAGAGTTGAGCTACCAACACTGCAAGACACCGCTGTAATATGGCACCAACAGTCATGCCATTTTAATCAATGGTGTTCCTATTCACTGAAGCACATTCTCATCTTCAGCCAAATCATGCAAGAGAAAATTGCATTCATACTCCCTGGTACTGCTGCTTCTCAGTAATCCATTACTGCTTTGAAACAGGTCTAAAACCCTTTCTCAAAGGTATTTCTGCTATCAGATCTCCAGAGGAGGGGCAGAAGGGGCAAAAAGCAGCAAACCTCCAGCCCACAGTCCCACCGAGGGTCCTTTGCTTACAACCAGGGACACGCACAGACCTCAAGACATCAGGGAGACACACTCGAGCAGGAAAGCCACCTTGCCTCCCTCAAAAAATGAAGCCAGACCTGCCTAAAGCTGAAAACAAGCCTGTGGAAACGTTAGTCTCTGCAAACCCCAGAGAGCTGCTCTCTGCAGAGGGCAAGCTCCCGTCTGGCTGCTTGCACTGGCGCATACCTGGGGCAGAGAGCAGAAATCACCATTTTGCTTCTCGGACAGGGGCACAGGAAGCCCCTTCCCTACCTGCTGCTGCTGTTCAGCACAGTGCCGAGACGGTGTAGAGTCAGGCAACGTCTGAGAGCCTGCATCCTCTCTGAAAATCAGAAAGTAGCTTTACCTGCACCCTGGGACCAGCAAGCAGGCAGCTCCTTCAGCACCTAGGCATTCCGTTGGCAGTGAAAAGCTTCATAATCCTGAGCCTTTACAGCCAGTTCAAATATTTCATTTACAAACAGCAAATATGTTAAAGTGCTGGTTGTACTGGGCAAGTAAACATCCAGGACCTTCGGAAGAGAGGTGATCCACAGTCTGAAGGAAATACAGCATGGCTTCCTCTGACTTTCTGTATATTTTATACTTAATACATTATTATCAGCTACAATATGGATACGATTTTAGTTTGGTAATTAGGTTGGCATCTGGGAAGACAATCTCTTCTGGAAGTCATCTTTTTTGTCAGTGACTAATTAAAGGGGTATTTTTGGCAGGATATTTTTCTCTTCTCCATCATCATGGATTTTGTTTGGTTTTTTTAATACCTGACCTCTTGTTTCCAGCTTTCATACTCACCTGTATTTGCACTGTGCTTAGTCAACAGCAAGTCCCAGACATCACATATTTGCGGTCTTGGCAAGTTTTATGGGTCCTGATGAACGTGTAGCTGAACTTCTCACTAATCTTTCAGCATGACCCATAACCCTCAGCACCTCTAAGAGGACTTTTAACCCTACATTCCTGTGTGCCATGCACACATCAACCTAACAGCGCTCCACAAAGCACTGTTACATCTTTCAGTTTTGAGGATGTACATACAAATTTTATACCACACTTGAGAAAAGAAAAGAAAATGACCTCAGTAGTAGAGACAAAAGAGAAAAATTGGATTGATTTAGGGTTACAGCAGATCACTGACTGCATCCAAGCCAAAATCTCAATAAAAACAAAGATAAATCTTTTTTTGACTTATTAGCAAGTGTGTCATTAAAACAGAGTTCTCAAGACACATCCCTAAACCTCAAAAATATTTTAGGGAAATTTTTGGGATTTTTCCCCTCTGAGTATCACTTCTTTAACTTGCAGTTGCATCTCGTTGTTAGCTTTCCCCTTTAACCACAAGCCTATGAGATGCCAGTAATCTGACACACTCAAATTTCCCCAGGAGCTGTGGCATTAGCACCAAATGCCACAATGCCAGTAAATTCACAAGAGTCAGCAAAACTGATAAGCAGGAGAGATCCCTTAAATTACCTTTCCCCACACCCTGAACTCCCTTTCCACACAGCGAATGAGCCAAGGTTACTGCAGAAGCTCTCACATTCCTCTCCTAATAATAGAAGCTGTGTTGTACAGGGAGAGGTGGGAGAAAAATGCTCCCCGGAGGTCTTTTCCAGGGCTCACAAATTCACTGTGGTGCTGCAGTGCTGTACTTGCTTTAGATTTGGGTTCCTCAGGCCACGTGCACAAAAGACAATCTCGGCCTCATTTCAAACCAGATACATCTCTGAAACCTCTGATCCATAAAGAGCTTGGAAACACTAAATATGTGCTTGCCAGTTCTCAAAGTACATGATGGATCATTGGAAAAACTACGCATTACTGTGTGGGTTTTTGTTTGCGTGGGGTTTTTTTTAAAGCTGCTGGGTGTTTGCAAGGGTTTAAGGCCAGAGTACTGTACAGAGCACCTCAATTTCATTCTGAAGCAGTAAACCGGTATAAAGAACAGGTGGGAAAGACAAGACCCTGCATTTTGCTGTGTTCCCAACAGAAAATCACATCGTACATCCTACCTCTAAAGTCACTTCCACTATGGTCAGTCCAGGGAATTCAAATCTCAGTTAAGATCTGGTTTTACAGCATGCTTTTGCTTCCAGATGTCCTAGCTAAGCTCATCCTAGGCACCACTCCATACTTACATAAGCCATTCCCTGTTACCTGTCGCGCCCAACAGATACATCCTGGCTCGTAAGGGACTTGCCCACACACCCGCAGTGAGGAGACTAGCTCAGACCCAACCACACTCATCTAACTTGACAGCTACATCTTCAGCCCTACCTAAGAGCTCCTCAGGGCTGATATTACAGGCAAGAACAGTTCCTTGGCATGTCTTTCCTCTGGAAAAAAGCATTTCTGCTTGGGTTTCTGCTTTCTCAATTTCTAAATGCTAATGTCCTCTGCTTAAAGCTGGTGGTTTTATGATCACATTGTTCCCTGTCCAAGTCCCACCCCTAGAGCTCAGGATTGCTGTGATGAGCCCAGCTGCTCCAGGGTGGCCCTGCAGGTGACAAGCACCACAGGGGCACATCTGCTCGTCCAGGACACACGGACCAGATTCACAAGGGCTCATACCACCTGTACAAACAATTTGTTCCACTTTGTTGCATTCTTCTGTAAGTTTGAACAGTTGTAAGATGCTTTTAGCCATGAAATAACGGAGGCTGCGAGCTCCTTGCAAGCAACCGCAGCAAGAGCCGTGTTTACTACTTGAAGTCAAATTTCTGCCTCCAGCAGGGACTCCCCAACTTGCTCTGCTCTGCTGCATCCTTTCCAAATAGCTATAAATTCAGGTTATTCTAAGACATTTAAAGCTTTCAAGTAGCAAAGCTGAGCTCTGCTCCTCCCTGACATTCACTCTAAGAGCCATACAGAAACATGTAAGGCAGCTTACTGCAGGTCTTCCCAAACTCACTTTGCTCAGGTACCATAACAAAACCAGGAAGCACCAGAGCAGCTTTTACTGTTAACTTCCCCGTGATACAAAAATGCACAAGGCGTTTCTAACCATCAGTGGTTGCAAGGGCAATGTTTGCCTGCCTTGTTGCCCTTTGAAACAGAAGATATGAGTGGAGAGCAGCGTTTGCCCTTCCCTGTGCTTTGAACAAACTTGGTACGCAAGCAGCCAAACACAGCAGCTGAGTGTTTGAGCACTCGGCCCTATGGTGTAGAGATGGCACAGGGATCTGTTCATGTCTTACAGATTCAATTCACTGATATTGAATCTATGCCAAGAGCCAGGACGTGCATGTGAGAAAAGCAGAGCAGATTATATGATCCGCCCTCGATACTATCAAGCCTACATTAGTGCAGTTTTAGCAAGCCTGATACTGATTTGTTGACAATTTTGGATGGCTAACCAGGCATCTTGCTTTACCCATGAGCAGCCTGCAAAATCTGAAACGTTTGCTGAAACAGCCTTCTTCTAGCATTTCCTATATTTTTTTATCACGAGTTTGCAACATCAGAATGTGTTTTTTGAACACCTGAATGCATCATATATAAAAGCGCAGCAATCAGACCACTCTGATCTTCAGTGATCCACAGAAAGAGCAACAGGGATTGAGGCTCTTTTGGAAAAAAAAAAAAAAAATTGTATTGGCATTGTTCTATTATGCTACAAGAAATAAATTAAAACAAAATAATACAACACTTATTCTTAATCCTCCCTGCAAATCCTTGACTGATTGCCTGTTGTCTGCATGATCCCAAAGGAAACATAAAGACAGAGCAGTAAAGAGGAACAGAGGGAGAGAGATGGTGGTGGGATGAGAGTTTGCCAGGTCGTCCTTCACTCACTGTACCGTTTGCTGATTTTTCAGTTAGTGGCACTTGCCACTGCCCTAGTCAAGTTTTCAACCTTTTATTCTTTTTCCCTTTGGCTTTTTTGGGCAACTGTGGAGTTTTCATTGCCTGAGCCCAGGGCTTTGCCACCAACAACAGGGCTACGCTGCACCCAGTGGCAGGCTGGAAGGAGTTCAGTTTGAACAGCAAAACCCTGCAGGGGCTTTCCTTGAAGCATTTGTAGTTCTCAAGGCTTCATTCTCCATGCTACAGCCATCAGCCCACTGGGAAGCAGTGCCTGATACTCCCCCTCTTCTTTGTCAGCTGTTGTAACTAAGTGGATTAGGAGGATGAAGTGGTGGTTCCTTCCTGTCCCCTATTAAACCCCGACGGAGGGGCACCCCAAAGTCCCCATGGCCTACTTAGCCTGTCAGGTCTGCTGTCTGGAAGCCTTTTTGCAACAGGGAGCCAGCAGCACAGACACAGACTGAGAAATGGGTCTGGTTTTGCTCCTTCGATTCATACTGGTCTTAATTTTGCTGCCCGAGTCCTGGCAAACTCCATCTCCTGTGTTGCAGCTGCCATCTGCAGGTACCTGAGCACCTCGCTGAGGAACAGCCTCTCTCGGGCATGGAAATGGGGATGCGTCTGTCAGAAAGGCTTTTCCACCCCCTTCCACCTTGCTCACTATTTTTCCACCTCCCATCTGTTCATCCCTTCCCCCTTCCCAGCCTCTCTGCGTTTTCCATATGCTTGCACTGCTAACATCTATATTCTTCCTCACCTTCACATATGTCCGTCTGCCGATGCGATGGAGTTGCAGTCTAAGCTTCCAGCTACTACCAGGCATCAGAAAGAAATGTAATCCCTCATCCCTCCTTTAGCTCTTACCTGCCCTCAATGGCACCAAGGAGCCTGGCCACCAGCGCTGCCCTCTTTACACTTCATTGTGACACTACTGCTTAGCACAAAACCACCAGGAAAGATCCAAATCCCCTAAATTAAAGGCAATTCCCTCCTGTCCTCAGTGTTCAGAGCTCAGTTCAAGCCCCATCGTTTGCAGCTGCTCCCTAGTGTTGGCACCTCAGTCACAGTCAGGAGCAGTGACTTCCAGGGGCACATCACCAGCAGCCTCAAAAGCCTCTGAGACTGTCCCACACCTGAGGCCAAACAGGTGGGAACGCCCCGAAATGCAGCTCTCCCATCCCACCTACCCTCTAAACCACCCCCTGATCACAGATCAATCCCTCTCCGGGTATCAGCATGTTACAGTCGCTAGCTCTGTCCTCTCCTCGCCTTTCTGAAGCGGATCATTTGTTAAATTATCTACCTACCTTTGGCAGTGAAGCACCTATTTAACAAGGCACACACACCACGCTCCTTTTTATCATCTTGTCAGCCAGCTGAGAGTGAAAACTGCAAAACACGATTCTGTTAGAGGGAAGAGCTCATTGTCGCAGCCCTAAATGTATTCAATTACCTTCTCTCCCTACCACAAAACCCTCCTAATGAAACATGCAGACCCCAAAGGGAAAAGCAGGTCCCTTAGCATATCATACAAGCACGCAGGCAAATACTTCTAGCCATCCTCCTTCACAACTGGACACGTTTCCTGTGTGTTCGTTATACAACAAGCCTCCCCCTCCCCGAGCAAGTGTTAAAGCGCCAGACAGTTCTGCAAACCTGCGGTGACAAATATTCTCATTTTCTGCCTCCCCACTGTACCATACACCTCCTGACAGCTCTTCTCATAATAAATAACTCAGTAAGTGGTAGATGGCAATTAAACTCTGTTATCTCCGTTTGCGCATGAGAATGCCTTCACTCATCTTCTGCCTTTGAATTCTATTAGAGCAAAGACTTCTGAATTAAGAATCGACAAAGAGTAAAAATTAACATTTTTGAAGTGCTTGATTTTGTCAGACATACCCAAAACATAATCATTATGTGTGTTTTCAGTCCCTCTGCCCACTGCATAAAAACCGCTGCTTTGGAGAAGGTACCAGAGCTATTTGATATTTGTATCAATAGCTATTGTGTAGCTCAGAATTGTCCAGGCTATCAAAAAATATTTCAGCTCTAGAAAACAAAGTTGTGTGATCTTTGATTACCATGAATATTCAACAGAGGCAATGCAAAACCACGCTCAGCAGTAGCTTTGCTGCTTATACCTTACTCTTTGCATAATTCAAGCCTTTCTTTTGATAGCGAATCAAGGCGCTGTGTGGGCACCGAAACAAACCTGATGTAGCTTGTGAGAGCTAGAAAATCATTACCTAATCTAACACAACAGCAGGCAACATTCCTCTTCCTCCTCCATTATCTTAACTACGCAAGGTAAGAGTCATGCTGAACACAACTACCAGGCAGAAGATACACTCCTACCATATCCCCCAGAGCATCTCATGGATGAGCACTCCTGCTCACTCATGTGAGAATTCAGCAGGGTATAAAAAAACCATGGAAAACAGCAAAAGCAGAGAAGATCCCCAAAATCGGCACAGGAAAGGGAGACCCACACGACTTCAACCCCACCCTCATTAAGAGAGATGCCCCAGTCACATTAACTGTGTACCCTTGCCGCTGCGCTGGACACAAACACCAAGGGGTGGGGGGACTCCTTGCTGGGAAAAAGGGAGAAGAGAGATTAAAGAGAAAAATATATATAAATATATCTGCTCCCTTCAAACTTCTTCGCAGCGCGCAGCTTTTACCTTTCCTTTGGATCTGAACACAAATGGTCAAACAGCCTCACCCCTGCCAGGAGGCACATGCTGCCTGCCTGCTGTGTCTCCTTCCCCTGGGGCTCACCAGCAACTGGGTGAGACAGAGGGATGCTGAGACAGAGGGATAAAAGGAACAGAAGTGCGAATGCCGCTATGAAGGTTTGAATTAAAACTGAAAAGGTTAAGAGAAAAAAACATGTCAAAGCATGTCAAGTTTTGCAAACGGGTGGAGCTTTTGTCCATCACTGGAACACTTGCGCACCTGGATCCGAATCGTCCAGAAGGGTTTGTGGCTCCATGGACACTGCCCACAAACCGCAGGGAAGCCCCACTAGGAAGCGATCTAACTTCCACCGTCCTGGAGAAGCACTTGCCAAGAGGAAATTTTGCACCTGGGCTCCTACACAAGCCCATCAAGTCCAGCATAACTCAATGGTCTCCTCATTTCCAAAGCCTTGCGGAACAGGGGCTTGTCAGAGGGCAGGGTCTCTCACTTGGCAGCCCTTACCAGGCAAGGCACTGAAGGCACAGCTGCCAGAGAGCACTACGGACAAGGGTCTTACACCTCCGCACCAGGTGAGCTGAGCAGAGTCTGAATCCATACTGAGAGCTTTAAATGACCACACTGTACAAAGTTATACTGTAGCCAGACCCAGCTATGCTGAGTTTTCACCCAGAAACCTCATCTCTCCCTTTGTGAGCAGGAGCCGGGTGCAGCTCTCCAGCGATGCCAGGAGCTGCCAGCCAGACCCTGACCCCACACCATGTCCCCTCCGCTAACGCAGATCCCGGGCACAACAGCTCACTCCCTGCCTGTCCCCAGCGTCGCTGTTATGACAGGTTTATTCCAGTTTAATATTAAAGCCTGGAAGACTATTTGCATAATTAAACATCGATCTGCACTCCCTCTCAGCATGTGCCTCTCATTCATGTGAAATACATTAATTCAGCATGTGCCTCAGGACAGAGGTCCTGCAGATGTGATGTGGCGCCTGTCCCCTATGGGGAAAACTGTCCATCTTCAGAAAAACACACAAAACTTCTAAATCATAAAGCCAAGGTAACAGGCCAGGGGCATTTTCCTTTCTACCAGGGAACAAAGGAAGAGAAACGAAGGTTCACAGGGATTAGCCTCCAGACTGGCACAGAAAGGGAATATAATTGCTAGGCTTTGCTACTGCAGTGCCCATAATCTTCAGCTGTGGGTGTTAGGACAAATCAGCATACCCAGAATAAGCAACAAAACAAAAATACCAAGCGAAAAGGTTTATTACAGAGCCAGTTTTCAAAAGGTATTGTAAGCTACTAACAGTGGGCACCGCTGAACCCACTTTTTTGTCAAGCAGCATTTCAGAAAGTGTAATGGTCAAGCAATCCAAAGTAATTTTTTATTATTAAGTATTTTTTGAGAAACTAGAGGAACCTGTGTGACAAAAAGGTAAAAGTGACCCTAAGACCTGTAACACAGATATTGGGCTACTGCTGGTCAGCATGCTGGTCCTCAGCTCTCTGTCCTTCCCCGGCTAAGCCACAACGGGAACATCAGGGGGTAAGCAGTTGTTTTGTCCCCTGGAAAAGCAAAACAGGCAGTGGTCTGGGGAGATAACTGATAGTGCCATGGAAATGCAACTGGTCACAGATGGGAGTCTGCAAAACCCCAGGGTGAGCCAATACAGCTTTACATCTGACCGAAGTCAACTCTCTCCTACAGGAGAACCAGCCTTGGTTTTACCTTTGGGAAATAAATGACATCAGTGAAATTAGTGACAGAGCAGTTCCAGGTGCCTCAGGTAAAAGGGAAGAAGCAATTACAGTCGCTCACAGTGGTGTGGGGAAGTATTCTAAAGGTAGTATTAAGGTTAAAGTCTGTATGATCGTTCTGTTGCCCAGGCAAAATCTTTGCTTTTGTCACTGTGTTATTGAAGCAATTCAAACGGGGACACACAGGCACAGGCTCTGTGCTGAGAGGGCTCTCCGTTGGATGGAGGGAAATTAATAAAATCGCGCTCTCGTACATATGGATGCTCAGGGGAGACAAAACTAGGCAAATCCCCATAACCAAATCATCTGACAAGGAAAAACTCAGGGGAACACTCGTGGCAACAACGGCATCTGGGCAAATTTTTCCATTCTGAAAGAGAGTCATCCCAAAGCCACCAAGTTTGCAAATATCTGCCCTCAGAGGGGCACTGCCACCCCACAGTGGCAGCACCTGGCCTCAGCCCTATTGAAAAGGGGCAGCAGTTCCTCCAGATTCCGGAACTGCCCAGGTTTCACACTCACCCATGGGCAAAGCCTATTGTCTCTGGAGCACAGGAACAAATGGGCCTTCCCAGCTGCTTTCCTTACGCCTTGCAAAGCCATTTGATGGGAAGTGGATTTCTGCTCATGCCAGGGAGGGGCCAGGGCAGTCAGGAATGCAGGCTCTCCATGGGCAACTTCCACAGGCAACACCAGCAGTGCCACTTCAGGGAAATTTCTTCAGTGTACGAGATGTCATTTGGAAATGAGCAATTTCTCTATGTAAATTGCATAAAAACATCCCACAAAATGCATGAAAATAACTTACTGCCCAAATTAATTGCTTGCATGGGAGGCAACCACTAGACAAACAGTCAACGTTAGTATCTTTCTACCCTGTGAAATCATTTTCACATGTAAATAACAAACTTGTATTTAAACTATTCAGGGGTTAACAGTTGAGACACAATTGAAAAGTATCAGGAGAACCCTATTTTGGATGCTAGCACTAATTATTCTGTATTTTCAAAAACTCTAAATTGGAGGATTGCAACAGAAGAAAATTGTGTTGGGTCTTTTTTTTAAGCCACTTTATCTGAAATTTTTACTGGGACCTATCAGAATATCTTTTGTCTGCATCAGGTTTGTTGCTTGCATTATACGATACAGACTGAGCTCTTGGGAAGTACTTAGGGGTTTATTCTAACGTTAGTAAAACTTACTTTGCCTTTTGTTTTGGTCCCTTCCTTAAAGGTCAGCAAGCATCACACCTAATCTGACTTGTAACTAACCCCAGTAAACATGGCTGAACAGATAAATGCCAACACATTTAAGTATAGAACATTAAATGCACTGCTTTCTGTTCCTAATGTACTAGATAACAAGAAAAGCAGAACTATAGCACTTTTCTTGTGCTGATTTATAAGCCAAGATGAAATGCAGATTGTGTGTCTTCCAGCTGGCTGGAAAGGCCCTTTTTCCTCCACAAAACACTCCAATTACTCCTCCCTGCTCTTCTTCAGGAGCTGCAGAAGGACAGAATAAAATAGCTGTTCTGCATGAGCAAGGAAATAACCTAAGGTGCAACAGGTCAGCTCATAATGTAATATACCTCGCATATCAGCTTCAAAGGCCCACTTGAATTCTGGCAGCCATCCGTTATATTGATCAGATTACCTGGTGTCAGAAAGATCCAGAGGATGCATATTTCAGAAGCTTCCATGGATTAAGAAAGCCAGGCAAGCCAGTCAAGTAACCGGTACCGCATCCAGACAGGATCACGTGCTGCCAGAGAGCACAGCCTTGCCCAAGGACAGGGTCACCCCCTTCCCAGGGGAGGACAGCAATAAATCCATGAATTTACTTGAATGAGTTAAGGTAAATAAATCAAGGAGGAACAGAAGAGCATGCGTATAAGGAGGACGATGAGGCTGCAGGGACTTATCCCCAGCTCCACTGTGGGGCTGGGCAGGAAGGGAGAGCCATCACCAAAATGAAGGGAAAGCCGCAGGGAGCTCCAGTTTGGAGGCTGCCAGCATGAAAAGCCCCTGCTGGCTTCTGTTTATGGGAAAAGTAGCCCCCAGCGAGCATCTCAGCCACTTCCCTCCTCATCGTGCTCAGACACGGCCCTGCTGTTGAGTGAGCTGCCGCAGCATCTCTGCTAGTCTGGGTTCAAAAACCACGTGCTGGCTTCTCCATCTTCAGCCCATTCACAGTCTGGTTTTCCCACATCACCCTCAACACTGCACGTCTCATCCAAGCTTCTGCACACTATTTTCTCAGCAGGAGGGCAGTGGAATATAATTTCCATACTTTAAAAAAGTATCAGGCAAAAAGCAGGCAAACCTAACTTCATCTGTAACGCTTCTTTGCTATCTGTGTCTGTAATCAAAATATAATTTTTCTGTAGCATTTGCATTTCTCCTGTGAGAATGGAGCATAAAAGCAATCCAAAGCCCTAACAAAAGGCACCACGGGTTTCCATGTAAAAACAAATAGCTCTCATCCCACTAAACCCCACAGCTACTGCAAATCACTTTATACAATATTTAATACAAATACCAGACTCCAGTCCCTGACTGAGTCGGGATAAAGAGCCTATTTAAAAAAGTAGCCACCATATGTATCGCCCCACACATCAATATTAAGTGAAATGAAGTCACAAAAGAAAATCATAATTTCCCAACCACAACTCTTGCCAGAGCCCAGCCTAAAAAAATGTCAGCCACTATTTGACTAATACTCACATTATTTTTATAGAGCTCACTGAAGACTGCTGCAAGACTGTTAATATACCACACTACAGCCGCACGCCAGGGTAGAAATAGCTAAAACAGATCAAGACCGGTGCATTGTGAGAAATGAAACTCTCCCGTCAGCCTAGAGAAGAACACAGTACTTCTCCCCACGAATATACCCCATGCGCAGTAGGACCAGAGGCACATGAACTTCAACTTTAAACACCCGCTTTCTGCGCTGTCGCTTGCGTTGGCACGGTATCACCATTCTCCCTGCCGCAGACGCCGCTTGCTCAGTACTGATGCAGAAATGGTGCAAACCCTGACGGGCTGTAAGGGGCAGCCAAACGACAAGCAAGGCTGCCCCAGCTTATTGCCAGCGGACCTGTAGATGCTGCAGAGCCACCCTGTTAGGTTCCTACCTTCCTAGATGACTTTCAAAAAGATTGCAGCTCCTGAGGGAGCCTCTGGAAAGCTCCAACCCAATCTGCTGGGTCTGCATGGGTCCTGCTCGCCGACGCAGAGCCAGGAGGCAGTGGAGGAGCAAACCATAACCCACCGCATGCCTCGCCCACCCCTCACAGCCTGCGGCACCAGCTGCGGTGGCACTTCATATGGCAATGGCACCTCTCCCACTTCTCTCTTTTTTTCCAGCTGAGTTGCACAGCCTGGGATACTTCATACCCACAGGTACGCTTGACATTCAATGTACCACATGCAAGAAGTTTACCAAAGGCTGTGTGTTAAGAGCAGGTCGCCATGCATGGCATCGACTGGGAGTCTCCTCGGAGAGCCTGGTCACGAGGGAAATAAGCATTAACCTGCACACCAAAACTGGAACTGTGCCATTTCCTATGCCATTTCCAAGGCTGATGGGTATCAGTCCCCCATTAAGAATCATTAAAACCCATTTACATAGTCTCTATTCAGCCACGTATGCACTACCTCTAACTCCTATTTTGTGGTAAGTATGCACATGCCAAATGTGATATTTACACATTATTTAAGTTTTTACATATCCCTAAGAGCTGAACAAATTAATACTTTGATTAACTTAGCCATTTGCTCATATGTGATTATTTTCAAAAATTAATGCATTATTTAAATTTATTCAATAAAATAGCTTCTGGGGTGTTTCTTCTTGGGGTTGATTATAAGCTCTGAAGATCAAACATTCATAATTTCAGCTGTGTGGCTTTGATTATAATTGTGAAGGTAAATCACAGGGCGCTCCAGCTCTCCCTGGATTGGGCAAGTACAGGCGCGTTCCTGCACGCAAGCCAAGTTTGGCACTCGGGGCAGGCAACACAACCCTGACATTTGCCTTCATCCGACGTTCAGCCAGATAAATTCCAACAAATGTTTGTGATAAGGGAATAGGAAGGGTCTGTGAATGCAGCTTGAGCTAATTCTCTCTAAAGTGTGATTGAATACGTGCACAGAACACCTCTCTCCCTCCCGAGCCCCCTCCCCAGCATCCTCCCCGACAGCAGCACACCGACACTAAACCCCTGTATGCGCAGTCTGAGGTTTCCCACTGCTCAGGAACAGTTATTAAAATGCATCTTGTCCTTTGTTTAATTTATAATACGCTCTCTTTTCTACATGCCCTAAATAATTGCTTTTTAATAGGTAATACAGTTCTACATCATACTGTATGTTAGTATTTCCCACCGGGAGAGGCTGGGACGTGCTCTCTAACAGCGCTGGCTCCTGTACAGAGATTCACTGACGCTCCGGCTCTGACCAGGAGCAAGCGTGCAGATATATGGCTTGTAATCAGCACTTAGCGCCAGGAAGAAGCACAAGGGGAAAACATCATCCGAGTGCTTCGTGCCAGGGAAGGCTTTTAAAACACGGATGAGTCCTTCACAGTCCAAACTATCTGTCGTCTTTCTAGTGTGCATCTGAAAAACTACCAACAAAAGCAATTAGCTCTGGAGAAGTATTTAATTCCCAGCAATACATTTAAGTACTTCGCTATTGCTTTTTAATTGGAAAACATGCTACCAAGAACGTTTACTGCAGATTTTGAACTGACCCTGCCAGTACCAGAATGAGTCCCTCTGGGATTTTCACTTGCTGTGGTACAACCTTATCAGTAACAACAATTAGTACTTTTTAGAAACACATTACACTGTGCTCAGCCTCACCTCAGAGCTCAGAAATAGCAGCCACTGGTATTTTGGAAAGTTTTACCAGCTTAATCGTCATTCATTGCAGCGTAACTTAAAACCCTAAACCACACCGGCTGACCCCAGCATACACACAGCACATGGGCCCGCATGCGTTTACACAACGTGCTCTCTGAACCACGCAAGTCCACCTTTATTTGAGCACGTTGTCTCCTCCGAGTTCCCTATGGCATGCAATAAACATGAGTACGTTTTTTATTCCGACTGAACCAGACAAATAAATGTGTGTATGCTAAATGAGAAAGCTGAAGATGGCAGATAACTCCCTATGCCAAAAACACACAGAGCATGAGGGACAACGGTTTATTCATTATTCCTTTGCTAAACCTTGAATTAAGATTTGCTCAGTGACTAGAAACCAAACCGAGATGTTATCAGTCTCCTGTATCTCATTCAGATCTGTTCAAGGCTTTTCTGTGTAACACACAGGACTTCAAAGTCCCACAGTTAACGTACAGAGATTCACCCGTGTCTCAAATTCAAATGGACAGAATTTTGATTGCTGTAAACATAAGAATGTACCTCAAGTCACTTGCCCGGTTGGAACACGGTAAATAAAAGCAGAATTCAATGAGCACTTACAGAACAGTGCCAATGCTGCAAAACCACCACCAGAAACCCACCCCAGGGGAAAGCAGCGCAGGGCATCCCAAAGGGAGAGAAAAGTGTCATTACAGTTATTGAAAACCTTACACTTAAAAGGAACTGACAAGTCCTTAAAAATAGAGTGTTGGCTTTAAGAGAAGGCTTCTTGCAGAGATTCCAATTTTTGCCATATGCCAAGCTACCGTGGAGAAAGGAAATTTAATACGTTGTTTCTGTAAAACTGAGCCCCTACTGCCACCTGCAGTTCCCATAAAACACACGCCCTGATAAAGCATTTCCATTTCCAAGCAGAAGCTGCTGCACACCCCTGCGTACACAACTGGGGTCTCAAACCAGGCAACAGTAAGGATCATCCTTTCCACAATTAATATTGTGGAAGCAGTTGCTTTGTGCTTGTTGTATGGGAGCGGGACGCATCCTGCTCTCACTCACGCACACAAAACCTACAACAACGTCATCAAACTCTGCAGGGACGCAGCCTAGAGACCTGCCAGGTTAAAGCTCTGGCCCTGCAGTGTTTGTTGTCCCTTGTGTAAGTGAATTGTGCATATCCAAATAGACAAACCCCAATAGCAAACAGCATCTGTGCGCTCCTTGATTCCTTTCTCCAGCCTTACCAGTCTGGCATGAATTTTGGCAGGGCCATCCTTTCTTCCGCTGCACCATATTCCTTGCAGCTCTCCCCTGCCAGAGCCAAGGCAATGCTGGCACAAACCACCTGCTGCAAATAAATAAATTTAAAAGAACCAAAACTATTTTTTAAAAACCACTAATGTATATGTAAGTGATCCAGTCATTACTTCAGGGGGACAATTTAAGAGCTAAGGGTGTATACGGGCTGCTGCATGGTACGATTTGCATTTTGCTTCCTGACATATCTGGAGAACAGTGCCTCAGCGGGCAGCTCCCCATGACCACATGCACGCTGGAGAGCACAAGAGGTTCCAGCAGTGGTGACCACCAGAATCTCCTCTTCTAAACCCCACCAGAGTTATGTTTTAGAGGTCAATTATGTATTTCGCTGTGGCAGGTTGACCATGGCTGGCTGCCAGATGCCTGCCTGGCTGCTCTCTCACTCCTCCTCCTCCTCAACAAGGCAGAGGGGAAAGCACAGTGAAAAAGCTCGTGGGCCAAGATAGACAATGACAGAGACAGACAGGGAGATGTCCTATTGATTACCGTCACAGGGGAAACAGATTCAAGTAAGGAAAATTAATTAAACTAGGTTTGGATGGTGAGAAACAGATACATTACTCTCCCTTGCCCCCTTTTCCCCACCTCACCCTCCCTCCTTCACCCCCAACTCCTCTGTCTCTCCCGCTCCTGAGGGTGTATCCTCCCCTCCACCTCCGTCCCCTGGAGATGCCCCCCCAAGTGAGGCTAAGGAGCTCAGCAGGGCCCAGCCACTGGGAGATCCCTTAGCCCCACTGCCGCCCCTGGGTGCACCCTGCACATTCCCGAAGGCAAAAATAGGGTGTACAGCCTTCAGAGGCTCTCTTAGTGCATGACCACACCCCTCCTTAGTTTAGGGGTAATTAGGAAGCGGCGCTGCTTGCACGCATATGCAGCATGACCTCCTGCGAGACATGGGTAGCAAAACCGCCCTCCGGCTTGGAGCAGAAGAGGACGAGGCCAAGCTGCTATGCACCCACTCCCGCTCACCCTCACGGCCTGCTACACCCACCTGACTCATTTTTTTTTCATCTCTCGTCTCCCTGCAAGGACAAATCTGGCAATAATCGCTACTGAACAAAAACCATCTCAAGGTTTTGTTCATTAACCACGTCCTCGAAGCAGAGTGCAAGGCTTCACAAACCTGCTCGTGCATAAACACCCGTTTTATGGCAATTTGCTTTGTGTTCTCAAGTCATTTTCTTTCATCTTTTACTTAGCCCTTTCCTCAGTCATTAAGTGGCTTCACTGCAGTTTCTTCAAGGTTTTCATGCATTTTATTGTATTTTTTTTCCCCTTCCCCCCCACCGTTTTAGCAGGCTTTGGGCAAGCATAACCTTGTGCTTGCTCCACCACCAGGCTGGTTCCAGACACCTGGAATCAAAGATCTCGCCCAGAAAACAGCAGTGAGCACCAGCATCCGCACCTCACCAAATCTCGCCGAAACAAGGAGGCAGCTTCCCTGGGAGCGGGAAGGAAAGGGGATTGCACACTGCGAATGAGCAAGATTAAAAACACATACAAAGGCATCTGCAAGTTACTGTACATCACATACCAGGCAGAGCCGCAAGCTGGGAACAGGGAGGAAACCAGAGTGAGGCAAGAGCAGGGATTTCATTCTGAAAGCAGTAAAACGAAGCTCAGAGACCAAGGCTGTGTCAACAGGAGTCTCTTCAAAAGCCACATTTTGAGACTTTCCTTTTTTTTTCCATCACACAGTCGTTTCATGGTTTCATTGCGTATAATGCAATTATGGTACAGTGGAAAGCAGAGACCAAAACCTCTGGGGAGATTCGTTAATTATAACCCCAAATAACCACTGCCGGTCTGTGAAGGTGGCAGCTGTGTCCCCTCCGGAGCAGAGGTGAGGCACTGCTGCCCACACAGCCAGGCTGCTGCCCCGATGGGAGGGGACCAGCAGCTCAGGGGGATTGCAGAGGCCAGACAAGAAGGTCCCCTCTACCCGGGGCGGGAGATTTATTCCAGACTGGATAAAAAGTCGCCCTGGACGGATTTTAAAAATTCATGCTGAAAAATGTGGCTGTCTGGGGGAGTGCGCTTGTGGGGTTTTCTGCACAGAAAAACCCTCCAAATGAAAACCATCTAAACCCGCTACCATACACGCACTGATATACAGCTATAAGCATACACTGAGAACTTGGCTATTGCTAACAGTTACAGCTGATGCACTACCTAAATGAAACAGCCATCCTTACCTCCCAGCGAGGTAACATCAAGGGTCACGGCTCACACCTGGCTGAGGCCCCACCAGAGATGGAGCCCTCATCCCATATTACTGCCAGAGACGCGCAAATCGCCAGGCTCTTTTTTCAAAGCCAGCCAAACCTCCCCATGGCTGTCCCCAAGCCAGAGGCCACCCTCCTCCCCACCTAGTCCTGCGCTGATGTCGTCAGAGCTGGGTTACAGCACCGGGGTGGTCTGAATGTCACGACAACTTCTACATCCCTTGTCATTTTTCAAGAACAAAGTTTCAGTGATAGATTACTTAAGCCATAGGGATTCATTCTGTTTTCCCTTGCAGTTCCATTAAAATTCTATGCATTTTAATGCTCTTCAACGAAGCCTCCAAATTATAGATCCATATTAATAAGCACAAAGAGAAAACCAACCTTTCTGCCTTTTCCCTCTTCTTTCCCCAAACTAATTCAAATCACCAAGTTTTTAATGTAACAAATGCAAGATGAAGAGACCATCACCACTCAGCATTAGCCTCCTCAAGCACAAATACATTAGCTAATGGGCTGTTCCCAAGCTGCAATGGTCAATTAAATATACAGAAGAAATCATCTGAGTGACAGTACAGCATCCCGTCTTAATCCCATCAAGGCACAGGCAAACAAGCTCATCATAGCTTGCTTCCAGCCCTGCCATCCTCTTAAAGCCAGAAAAGCCAGGTGAATTTTTTCCCCAGCCCCTCCGAACTGAAAAGCTAACATTGTTTAGGGCACAAGTGGATTGATTAACTTTCAAGAGCACTTAAGTAAAGACCAGACACTTAGTCAATATTATTCTGCTCTTTTAGCCTTCTTGTCAGAAAGAAGTATAAAACTGCCTAACAGGCACAGTATAAAATTTTATTTTCATCCTCTTTTATTTCACTGTAATTTGTTGCTCATGAAAAGACAAAAAAAAGATTAAACTTTTTAATGCCGTTTCCAGAGCTCCAGGGCTTGTAGAGCAACAAGCACAGGGGTACCAAGAGCCCTGATGGGTAACATGCTGGCTCAGGAGCACAGCAGCAGGCGCCAGAGAAGCCCCTGTGCTTTGTGCACCACCGCAGGTGCTGCAGGTGTCACAGGCAGCCACCCACCCATTCGTCCTGCGCCCAGGCTGACAAAGCAGGCTGGCACTCACCGGAGCTCACCGCAGGGTCACTCACCAGCCTGGAGACAGACCGACAGCTGGGAGCAAGCTACAGGGAAATCTGAGTATGTGGCTGTCTCCAGGGCTGATGTTGATTTTGTTTGTTTGTTTAAGGTTTTTTACCAACAATAATATAAAAGTGCCAGGGGAGCACTAACCATCCTCTTCCCATTTTCCCAGTTCCTCCCATAACAGCCCCAATTCAGGGCTGGCACAGCACCCATCCTGACACATCTCCCAGCCATTGTCACATGCATGATTAATTTCTTTGAACAGCTAAGCATCCCTGGAATAAGTTATTTAAGCATAAACTGTTTCTGCAGCAACCAGTAGGGAAACAGATATAAGTTGTTTATAACAGATATAAGCAACAAGGCCAGGGAGCAAAGCCTGCTCCATCCAAAAGCCAGCTCTGGATTAGCCACAAGAAGGGAAGAAAGGTCTTTTCTCCCCAAAGCAGAGGCCTTGCCAGGCTGGACACTCACCTGGCACAGCCACACTGCTCCTCAGCGCTGTTTAACCGCCCAGCCAATTGTCTTTAGTGGGGCAGGAAAATTCAATGCAAAATTCAATTTCAATGCAGGACAAGGAAATTAAGGCAAGCTCACTTGACGCAGTGCTCTCCTGGTTTAGGAACACCCAGGACAGGTATAAATCTATAGCAGTTTTAGTATATCCAGTATATTCCACTGGCACTAGATGTCTGCACAGAGATAAATTTCCATTAGAGAAAGTACTGTTCTTTCTGGTATATACTTGTGCACACAAAAAGAACAAGAGAAAACACTTGTGTCATGGTAAAATAGACCTGAAATTAAAAAAGCACCATTTAAAGTTATTTAGAAGTATTTATTGACATTATTTTGATTTCCTTACGAACGCTCACCGATGACTAAGGAGTAAAGAGCACGATTTCTTCCCCGAGTTGCCCGACATTATTGTGGATTTCCAATTGTTGCCTGATACTACTGTAGATTCCCAACTGCATGGCTGTAAAATTGTACGCAAGGGGAAGAAGGACTGAACACACTACAGTATATTCACATGGGTACCAACGACACACGCAAAACACATCCTCTGGTAAGCAAGTTGTATATTCCCATGCACGCTCAGACACACAAGGATGAACTGGAAAAAAGCTTACCAAAAAATCCACGCACTGCAAACCTCATATAGTGATGAACAAATTCACAAGGGCAGATCTGACGATGGCAGTGTGTACATTATCACTTGAAACGCAGATGTTTAAGCAGGGGAGATCTCCTTTTCTCCAATATGCAAAGCACCTGGTCACGCCAAATCACAAAGCCGCCTTGATGTAGCCATCTCTGTGGTATTCACCTACAGCAGCATTTACTTGAACGTTTCTGTTGTGGAGCACACAAACTACAGCCGGTTTATTTATTAAATATGTAACGATAGGAGAAGTCCAGCAAAATTTGTCACCTGCTATTAGCTAGGTGCTAGGCAATGGAGAGCGTCGGTGCTTGGGGATGAGGAGGCCGTGCCCAGCCTGGGAGTGCTCACGCTGGCCTCAGTGGGCCTCTCCAGCCCCAGGGGCCTCCCGCCAGGCCTGCCCGACACCCGCGGGCACCA
>NW_010249248.1:4436-4713 GCF_000690775.1 Eurypyga helias | reverse complement strand
GAGGTGCCATTATATACGGTAAGTCGCGTATAGGAGATTCCTGCTATAAGCTGAGCTCTGTATAGAGGTGCCCTTCTATAAGGTAGCCCCATATAGTGGTGCCCTGCTATATGGCAAGTCTTGTATAGAGGTGCCCTGCTATACGGTAAGTCCCATATAGGGGTGCCCTGCTATATGATAAGTCCTGCATAGGCGTGTCCTGTTATACGGTAAGCCATGTATAGAGGTGCCCTACGATATGGTGCGACCTGTGTAGAGGTGCCCTGCAACGGGGCGA
>NW_010249248.1:3904-4178 GCF_000690775.1 Eurypyga helias | reverse complement strand
GGTGAGCCCTGTACAGAGGTGCCCTGCTATACGGTAAGTCCTGTATAGAGGTTCCCTACTACATGGTAAGTCCCGTATAGAGGTGCCCTACTATACGGTGAGCCCGTTTAGAGGTGTCCTGCTACAGAGTGAGCCAAATATAGAGGTGCCCTGCTATACGGTATGTCCCGTATAGAGGTACTCTGGTATCCGGTAAGTCCAGTATAGATGTGCCCTGCTATACGGTGAGTCCCATACAGATGTGCCCTGCTATACGGAGAGACCTGTATAATGC
>NW_010249248.1:1819-3799 GCF_000690775.1 Eurypyga helias | reverse complement strand
ATACATTAAGCTCTGTATAGAGGTTCCCTGCAATACGGTGAGCCCCGTATAGAGGTGCCATTCTATACGCTAAATCCTGTATAGAGGTGCCCTTGTACACGTTGAGTCCCGTGTAGACGTGCCCTGCTATACGGTAAATCCCGTGTAGAGTTGCTCTGCTATACAGCAAGTCCCGTATAGAGGTACCCTGCTATACGGTAAGTCCTTTATAGAGGTGCCCTGCTATTCGTTAAAACCCGTATGGAGGTGTCCTGCTATCAGGTAAGTCCCATATAGAGGTGCCCAGCTATAAGATAAGTTCTCTATATAGGTGCTCTGCTATATGCTGAGCCCTGTATAGGTGTCTCCTGCTATAAGGTAAGTCCTGTATAGAGCTGCACTTCCATACGTTTAGTCTTTTACAGAGGTGCCCTGATCTTCATTGAGGCCCTTATAGATGTGCCCAGCTATACGATAAATTCTGTATAGACGTGCTCTGCTATACGGTGAGCCCTGTGTAGAGGTGTCCTGCTATACGGTGAGCCCCATATAGAGATGCACTGCTATACAGTGAGCCCCGTATAGAGGTGCCCTGCTATACGGTCAGCCCCGTATAGGCGTGCCCTACTATATGGTGAGCCCATTTAGAGGTGCTCTGCTACACAGTGAGCCCAATATAGAGGTGCCCTGCTATATGGTATGTCCCGTACAGAGGTGCCCTAATATACGGTAGAGTCCCGTTTAGTGGTGTCTTGCTCTAAGGTGAGCCCTCTTTAGAGGTACCCTGCTATACGGCAAGTACTCTATAGAGATTTCCTGCTATAAGATGAGCCCCATATAGAGATGCCCTGCTATACGTTGAGCCCTGTATAGTGGTCCCCTGCTATACGGTGAGCACTTTAGAGAGCTGCCCTACTATATGGTAAATCCTGTATAGAGGTGCCCTGCTATACAGTAAGTCCTTAATAGAGGTGTCCTACTATGTGGTGCGACCTGTGTAGAGGTGCCCTACAATGGGGTGAGCCCTGTATAGAGGTGCCCTGCTATTTGTTGAGCCCTGTATAAAGGTGCTGTGCTATAGGGTGAGGCCTGTATAGAGGTGGCCTGCTATACGGTGAGCCCTGTAGACAGGTGCCCTTGTATACAGTAAGCCCTGTACAGGGGTCTCATGCTATATGGTAAGTCTTGTATAGAGGTGCCCTGCTATATGGTGAGCCCTGTATAGAGGTGCCCTGTTATACGGCAAGTCCCGTCTTGCGGTGTCTTGCTCTACGTTGAGCCCTGTATAGAGGTCCCCTGGTATACAGTAAGCCCTGTATAGAGATGCCCTGCTATACGGTGAGCACCGTATAGAGGTCTCCTGCTATAAGGTGGGCCCTGTATAGAGGTGCCCTGCTATACGGTATTTCCCGTATAGAGGTGCCCTGCTATGTTATAAGTCCTGTATAGAGGTGTCCTGCTCCATGCTAAGTTCTGTATAGGGCTGCCCTGCTAAGCGGTGAACCCGGTAGACATGTGCCCTGCTATACGGTGAGCCGCATGCAGAGGTGGACTGCTATACGTTAAGTCCTGCATAGAGGTGCCGTGCTATATTGTAAGCCCTGTATAGGGGTGCACTGCTATACGGTAAGTCCTGTATAGGGATGCCCTGCTTTGCAATGAGCCCTATATAGAGGTACCCTGCTATATGGTGAGCCCTGTATAGGGGTCTCCTGCTATACGGTAAGTCCTGTGTAGAGGTGCCCTGCTATACGGTAAGTCCTTTGAAGATGTGCCCTGCTATACGTTGAAAACCATATAGATGTGTCCTGCTATCAGGAAAGTCCCATATAGAGTTGCCCTGCTATACGGTAAGTCCATTATAGAGGTGCCGTGCTACATGTTGAGACCCGTATACAGGTGCCCTGCTATCAGATAAGTCCCGTATAGAGGTACCCTGCTATACGTTCAGCCCCGTATAGACATGTCCTGCTATACGGTGATCCCTGTATAGCGGTGGCC
>NW_010249248.1:1310-1774 GCF_000690775.1 Eurypyga helias | reverse complement strand
TATAGAGGTGCCCGGTTATACGATGAGCAGCGCAGAGAGGAGCCCTGCTGTACGCTGAGCCCCGTATAGAGGTGCCCTGGTATACAGTGAGCCCCGTATAGGGGTGCCTTGCTATAGAGTGAGCCCCGTATACAGGTGCCTTGCTATACTGTGAGCCCCATGTAGAGGTGCCCTGCTATATGGTGAGCGCCGTATAGAATTGCTCTGCAAAATGGTTAGTCCCATACAGAGCTGCCCTCCTATAGGGTAAGTACCGTATAGAGTTGCCCTGCAATACAGTAAGTCCTGTAAAGAGGGGCCCTGCTATACGGTGACCCCTGTAGAGAGGTGCCCTCCTATACTGTAAGTCCTGTATAGAGGTGCCCTACTATAAGTTAAGCCCTGTATAGGGGTTTCCTGCTATACAGTAAGTCCAGTACAGAGGTGTCCTGCTATACGTTAAGCCCTGTATAGAGGGGCCATGC
>NW_010249248.1:0-1157 GCF_000690775.1 Eurypyga helias | reverse complement strand
TAAGTCCCGTATAGAGGTGTCTTGCTGTACGTTAAGTCCTGTGTGATGTGCCCTGCTATATGTTAAGCCCTCTATAGAGGTTCCCTGCAATATGGTGAGCCCTGTATAGAAGTGCCATTCTATACGGTAAATCCTGTATAGGGGTGCCCTTGTATACATTGAATCCCATGCAGACGTGCCCTGCTATACAGCAAATCCTGTATAGAGGTGCTCTGCTATACAGTAAGTACCGTATAGAGTTGCCCTGGTATACAGTAAGTCCCACTATTGTAAGCCCTGTATAGGGGTGTCCTGCTATACGGTAAGTCCAGTATAGAGGTGCCCTGCTACAGGATGTGCCCCCTATAGAGGTGTCCTGCAATACGGTAAGCCCCATATAGAGATGCCCTGTATACGTTAAGTTCTGTATAGGGTGTCCTGCTATACGGTAAGTCCTTTATATGGGTGCCCTGATATACTGTGAGCTCTGTATAGGGGTGCCCTGCTAGATGGTAAGCCCAGTATAGGGTTGCCTTGCTATATGGTAAGCCCCATGTAGAGGTGCATTGCTATACGGCGAGCCCCTATACGAGCCCGTATAGAGGTGCCCTGCTATACGGTGAGCCCCGTATAGAGTTGCCCTGCTATACGTTGAGCCCCGTGTAGAGGTGCTCTGCTATACGGTAAGTCCCGTATAGACCTGCCCTCCTATACGGTAACTACCGTATAGAGTTGCCTTGCAATACGTTAAGTCCTGTACAGAGGTGCCTTTCTATACTGTGACCCCTGTATAGAGGTGTCGTGCTATAAGGTGAGCCCCATATAGAGGTCCCTGCTATACAAGCAAGTCCTGTATAGAGGTGCCCTGCTATACGGTCAGCCCCGTATAGAGGTGCCCTGCTATACGGTCAGCCCCGTATAGAGGTGCCCTGCTATACGGTCAGCCCCGTATAGAGGTGCCCTGCTATACGGTCAGCCCCGTATAGAGGTGCCCTGCTATACGGTCAGCCCCGTATAGAGGTGCCCTGCTATACGGTCAGCCCCGTATAGAGGTGCCCTGCTATACGGTCAGCCCCGTATAGAGGTGCCCTGCTATACGGTCAGCCCCGTATAGAGGTGCCCTGCTATACGGTAAGTCCCATGTAGATCTGCCCTGCTATACGCTAAGTCCCGTATAG
>NW_010249247.1:18103-20038 GCF_000690775.1 Eurypyga helias | reverse complement strand
CCCTTCCAACCCCTTCCACTCTGCCAATCTGTGAAAAGTGAAGACAGCCAGTGCAGAAGCTTATAACAGGGCTATGAACAGGCACAGCTGTTTCATAGTGTAATGGTCTTAGAAGTTTCCATTGCCACTTATAAAGAAAATGTCCTCTATTATCTGATTCAGCTTTGTCTGCCACAGAATATTAGAATGGATCAATATGCTTCTCTACAATTTAGCTTGCTATTGTGGTTTTCCTGTATTGTGTTGGGAAATGTCCATAAAATCAAAGGATATTTTCATTTTATGCTATCTTCATTATACTTTCCTTAAATGTCTCAGAGCAGATACTGAAATACTCTTCTACATGTTACTATTTTTTGGTAGCATAATATGACATATTATAGAGATGAACTAGGATCGTATTGTGTTATGAACTACTGAAACACAGAACAAGAAATTTCTTCACCTTCAGAATTAATGGCATCTTCTGTCTAACAAAGTGTTTACTTTCATGTTTGAGTTCCCATGCACATTCTTTGATGACTGAAAAAAAGTTTACTCAGGATGCAGACTCCTTTTTACCCAAAGCTTTAATAGGATCCTTCTCGTAGGCATCTTCATACAAAATTAATAGGAAATCGCTAACTTTTGAGATACAACTACTGTTAAATTCGCCTGAAGCTGAGGAGCTTGTTCAAACTTTGTTGGTGGGAGACCAATCCATAGCCAAAGGGCGTGGCTACCATGGCCTCCTTCATCTAGGAAACTAGGCTATCACTGCTACCTGTTCCAGGGAGTGTACAACTTGAAAAACTGACATAAGACAGCAGATGTCTTTGTCAGGTGAGGGTGTTCAAAAAAACAACCCCCAAAAACTGGTCAGAGAATAAGAAGATTGTTACAATCCAGCCTCCTCTGAAAGCTGTCATGAGAATTATGGATGAATTTGAAGGAAGATAATTAATTTCTGCATGTGTATATATGAGAATTCTTGATTGAATAGAGAGGCAAAATCAAGCAGATAATGGTGATGACTTAAACTGACATCATAAAAAATAAGACAAGCCTTAGCTACCAGGAGGTAGACTTTAAATCTGGGATATTTCTGGATGACTTTTCCATTCACATTGCATATAATATGAGAAATAAACACAAACCTATTTTCTGCTGTCTTTAAATTAATGATGGCTACAGTTCTTAGGTGAATTAAAAAATATTTCAACAACCCTAATTAAAAAGGAAATAATTGGATTATTCCAAAGTAAAGTATAAAAATACATAGGCTTTTATGGACAGATCCTTTGCTTTCAGCCATCACATACTTGCAGCAGATATGTAGAGATCATTTTACATTAAACTTTTGTAAAATATTGCCAAACAAGAACAAGTAGCTCAAAGCACCCACAGCATTTTCTGCATTGTTCAACCTCTAACCTTGATATACAAGATGCCTTGGTGACATGATTTTGATAAAAACTTCAGCATTTATTGTTCCTAGCAATCCCCAAAGACTGCAGTGGAGGTTCAGAGCCCCAGAGACAGGGAGAAACACAATTCAGTTTCAATAAGATTTAGAAGAAAAAGGCTTGTTAGAATAAGCATAAGAAAAAAATAAAATAAAATTAAGAAGCATAAGAACAAGAAATAGGGCAATATTTTTTCACCATTTTTCGTCTTTTGTAGCTGAGAATTAATCAGAAGTCAGTATTTCTTGACCCATGCAATGAAATTAAGGGACTGAAGAACTGCTGATAAATTATAAATATTATTATATCTAACTACTATGTCAGAATTAGAATTCCTCTTCTACATAAAATAGACTACATAGAATTCTATGTAGAACTCCATACACTATTTCCCGGGAGAGGCTAAACAGGGCTCTGTCTAGATTTTTTTCTCTGTAGGGAAGGCATATGACAATAGATGATTTTTTTCTAATCACACTACTTTCTTTTC
>NW_010249247.1:6874-18087 GCF_000690775.1 Eurypyga helias | reverse complement strand
GCTGCTTTAATGTTTTTAAATCTTCTAGTTCCCAGTAGTAGAACAGATGGATCCCAGACATGTTACACAGCTGAAGACTGATGGATATACTGCCCTTTTCATAGTCCACAGTAGTTTTATCATTCACTGGACTCGGAAAAGGATCAGTTCCTCTATGTGAGAATCACTTCATTTTAAAGTAGAACTTTAAAAATAAATTAAAACCTTCACAACCTCAAAACATATGAATTCCTTACTGTTAGCTGAGGGGAGGAGGGAAAACTCATTTCAGAAGTTGTTTGCTAAAAGGCATGAACTCAAAAACAGTCAGCCCTGATAACTCACTTATGTTTTCCACTGAATAAAATATTTTGACATTTTTGTGGTTTAAATGAGAGCTGCCGAGAGCTGTTCATAGGCAATTCACTCTAGTGAGCAAGTCACTGTAGGTTGGCATGAATTCATACCAGCATCTTCCCCTGTCAATTACCCCGCCAGGCCATCCTCCAGTTCACTCCGTGGGTGTGGAGGTGGAAAGAGCAGCACAGGCAGAAAGCGTGCGTGTCTTCCCACCCCCAGAGGGCTATCCAGAAAGTCCTGATCCTGGCAAACAGTGGTTAGAGTCAATCAACTCTGCCTTCCTTCCTGCTTCTCAGAGCCAGCTGGCAATGCTTGAGCCTAGGGCCAGGACGCAGCCAAGCCTTGAGCTCACCTTCCCATTCTGAATTACTATTCTCTGGCCAACTCTGTCCATTGGAGAGGGTTATGTACAAAGGTGCAAAGGAAAATTGCAACTTGGGTAGGTGCAAGACTCCTGCAATCCATATGCCATCTCCTGCTGAGGTCTGACGAGGTGCCCACATTCCTTTTCTTCTCCTGGGAACCCCAGCATCAACTTTTCCCACTGCTCCTACCTTTTTCTGATGCAGAAATAGCAGAAATGGGGAAAAGAGGTGGTATGAATCACACAGTGTAGTATAGATGAGAAAGATCTAGAGGAGTTGTGCAAAAAACAAGAGAGAAAAGAAATGGGGTATCTTACAGGAAAGGTGAAATAACTGTAAAAATGCTCAGAAGGAAGACTGCAATCAGGAAGGGGGATAGAAAAAAGGAAATGTTATAGGGATTTATACTGGACAGGGTGGAAGAGGAGTTCTAAGAGAGCAAAAGGAAAAATGGCTGATGCTGACATACAGGAGATTGGAAAGAAAAGGGAAGGATACAGGAAAGAATATGTAAGAGAGAAGATCAATAGCTCAATGAAAAAAGTAGGGTGGGTAGATGTGGTAGAATAAGAAATGAAGAAATCAAAATGAAGATAAATGCTGGAGAAACAAAAACAGAGAATAGGACCAGAAAGAGCAGGGTGGGGCAAAAATGTCAGGAGAAGAGAAATAAATGGGAGATAGGTAAAGGTGAAAGAAAAGAGGGACAGCTAAAGCAAATAACCTTGGGATGGACTAAATTTAATTCCATTTGCTTGCACTCCATATTTTAGTTATTCTTTGGTACTGTTTATAGACATTTACTGGGTAAGTGGCACCTTGCTGGTTACATCTGTCTTGTTAAGGAACAGAAGATACACAGCACAGGAACAGAGTTGTTGAAGCAAATAAAATCAGTTTTGAGAGGTCAGAGACTTTTCCAGGATGGTAAAATATTATTATTATTACCTAGTGGGAAGTAGATTAAAGGATTGCAGTGTAAATTAACAGCCACAGTAGGTTGTTTCTGTTAAAAAAAGGTATTTTATGGAAGGACTTTAGAGAGCAAAGGACTTGCTTTTTTTGACAGAAAAACTAAGGAGACTGTAGTAGATGGGGGAAGAAAAGTATGAGGGTATAAACCTCGCGTGAAGATAGAGAAGCACAGTACCGCAGAGCTGTGGATGTATGACTTGCAGTGAAAGAAGATTTTTTTTAAAAAAAGAATTTGTGTAGGGACTTGAAAGGTGAGGCAAGTGAATGAAAGGGTGGAATGGGTAATTTACTGGGTCCACTGGAATTAAGGGAGGTGGGATGACTAATGCCTAATGATTCTGGACACAAGTATGAACTGGGAGAGGAGTGGCAGGAGAGCAGCCCTGCTGAAAGGGATCTGTGGGAGCTGGTTGACAGAGCCTCAGTGTGAGCCAGCAGCATGACCCATCAGCCAAGACAGCAAAACCCATCCTGGGGTTTTCCTTCATTTTTAAACAAGTTCCTTATCCTTAAAATGAATTCAAGTTCATTCATTCCCATTTAAACTATATAAGGTTTCATCTGGATTTGGAAAAAACTCTTTTATGCAGCCCAGACAAAATAAGTTCCTATCAGGACTCTGCACTAAACTGTGTTCAAGATATAGCAAAAAGTTTTTTTAGGTTCCTAAGTATTGCTGCCACTATTTCTGGAAAAGGTGTTGACTAGGACTCCACAGCTAGGAGGGAAGTAAAAATTAGGATATATATGTATTTTGTCATCACATCAGGATCAGAGATAATAAAATAATCCCTAGATAGGAAGAAGACAAAAAAATAGGCCATGTTAAGACAAGAGTATTTCTCTTGCTTTAAAACAGGAAATGACAGGTAAGATAAAAGAAAAAGCCCTATTATTTAAATGAAAATATATGCACATACTTGAGTGCAAATAGAAATCGGAAACTAAATCCTGCAGCTTAAAAGTCAAATGTATAGGAGTATTTCTTTTGATTGTGCTTTTCCAAAACAAGCTGTCTTCGATCCAGTGTCAGAGTAGAAGTCTCTCAGAAGAACATCAAAACAGATGCAAACTGTTTTTAATGCAAGTAGACGCTTTAGCCTGAAAAGACTAGTGAGGTCTAACACACCAAAAGTTAACACAAAACTGTGACTTCTTAATAACTATGGTGTATTTATAAGACAAAAGGAAGCATTTTTAGTCGTTCTGCCATTCCTTAGGGCATAGTTGAGTAAGGATTTTTACAGAAATTTAAAGAACAAAGGAAAAAAAACACCCTCTCTATTGCTCATGGACTTGGTGTTGCTTCAAAACAGGAGGGGCAAGAAAACAGTTTCAAGAGAGGTACCTCTTAAAACTTCACAAGTGTTTCAGAAGTGAACATAAGTGTGCCCTATGGCTAACCTGGTACAGGAACTGAAGTCCTAATGTCCAGCATGATAAAGATGTACCTACCTCAGAGTGGCAGATTTTTCTACTTGATTTTCTGCAGACTGCAATGCAGAAAAACACAGGCACTAGCCCTGTGTAAGAAGCAAGGTAAATTGTTAATGACACTAAGATTCTTTCACTTTCACAGCCATCCTTACTGTAGCTAAGGTAGTCTGCTGTGTAGGCAAGTGAACTTCTTCAAAGGGATCATTTTGCTGCTTTTGAAAAAAGTTCTCTGTTGCCACTGATGTGCATTTAAAAAGTCATAGAAGAGAAAGGAAGAATAAAAGTGCAGAACTCAAGTTAAAACTCTCTTGCCACCATGTTGATATATGCTGAAGATGGATTGGTCATGATTAAAGGTGAAACAGTCCTTATCCCTTCCAATTAATTATGTATTTAATATAAATTAATCCCTATTTAATGAGGTCTGAGTCATTAGAATCAAGTTTGCATAGATACAGATAGATAGACAGATAGGTATAATTGGTGCTACAAAAGTGTAACTTTCCGTGTGAAATGAAGGTCAGAGCTAGAGACAGGCACAGTTTTATTAATAAAGAGATGCCAGACTCATTATTGATATACTGCCCAGGGTATTGCTGTGATAATTCCATAGTTGAGGCTCCTGGGGGGGTTGATTAAAAATGTAAATGATTGCTTTTCTTGCTGGGAGAGAATGACACGCTGTATGCACTGTAAAGATAATCTTTAAGCAGAACAGAAAGCGTCACCCGCTGAGTCACTCAGTACTCTGCCTCCCCGAGACAGTACCTCCTCCTTGGGACAGGCACAGGAATCTGCCCCATGGTCAAACACAGTCAAAAGGAAAAAATAAATAAATAAAACGGTACAGGGGAAGAGATCTCCCCTTCCTTTCTGTCCTCAGAATAGCTACATTAAAAAACACAGTTTGCCTCCTGTGGGATAAAGGAAAACATATGCCCCAGCTTCAGAAAACTGCCCAGGTCCTTGTGTAATGCTATGTAGGTAGCCCCCACAAACTTAGTTAAAACTATGAATTTGTTTTCTGGTAGTGCCAATAGCAGTAGTTTTAGTGTAAACTGCCATACGTAGTCACACATTTCTCTGGGTAGTTTATTGAGTTAAGTCATCAGTGTGCCTTGGCTGTGTTCACCCAGTGGTCTTTCAAGAACTCAACATCTCTGCTGATGTGATGGAAGGAAGACGAGCAGTGTTTCCTCCACGTGTTTCTCCTGAAGCAGATAACTAGGATCTTAGTTTTTTGTGCCACAAGCTGCATTTTAAAAAGAGAAGAGGTTGGGGGGGGGTCTAGTCTTAGTTTGGCTCTTCATTAAATGCCAAAAAAATGAGAACTAAATATAGATGATTACCTCCTACCTGCAGAATGCAAATACTCTGTAGATGAGTGTCATGGTTTAACCCCAGTCAGCAACTAAAAACCACACAGCTGACTGCTCACCTTCTCCCTCTCCCAGTGGGATGGGGGAGAGAATTGGAGGAAAAAGGTAAGAAAACTCAAGGGTTGAGATAAGAACAGTTTAATAATTGAAATAAAATAAGGATATTATTACTACTGGTACTACTACTATTACTAGTACTATGGAATAAAAAGGGGGGGAGGGGAAGAGGTAAAACTCAAGGTGAAAAAAAAATTATGCTACCACTCACCACCCACTGACCAACGCCCTGCCAGTCCCTGAGCAGCCATTGCACTTCCAGCCAACCCTCCCCTGCTCATATATTGAGCATGACATCTTAGGGCATAAAATGTCTCTTTGGTCAATTTGTGTCAGCTGTCCTGGCTGTGTCTCATTCCAACTTCTTCTAGGGAAGAAGCAGAGAACACAGGTGAACTATGAGGAGCTGAAAAAGTCCTTGGTTTAATGTAAACATTACTTGGCAACAACTAAAACATCAGGGTTATCAACATTATTCTCAGCATAAATCTAAAACATAGTGTCATGCAAGCTACTATGAAGAAAATTAACTCTATCCCAGCCAAAATCAGCACAATAAGGTTCCCTATCTGTTCAGATAGGGCACCTGAAGGAGCTAGGAAAGGACATTTGTCTTAAGAGGTGAGCAGAAATAAGACTGAAATCTTTCAGAGAAGATCTGACCATGGTTTAATTGTGGGTGGGTTTTTTTCCCTTTTTTTTTTTTTCCCCTCAGTTAAAATACACGTGTCATGACTACTTCTGAGAATCAGCTAGCATAAGTTACAAAATTATGTTCCAGACTTGAACTGCTCACGGATCTTGAAAAGAGATAATGTGTTTTTTCTTCATGTAAAGACCTTCCTGAATCTGCCTGTGATAAAGAAAAATAAAGTGGAAAAGTAAAAGCTGCTCAAGTCCATCACAGGTGGCAACGTGTACCAGTGGATCTGCTGATGGATGCATTTCTGTTGTTACTGCTTTGGAATTTGGAAAAGGCACTAATTAATTTCCTTAATTCCTAATGAACAGAGTTAAAAATAGAAGTCTTTAAAAAAAATTTCTTTTTTTTTATTCCTTCCATTGTGGTGAAGTGGGAAGGAAAACAAGGGAGCACATAACTGAACATACATTGTACATCTCATTTAAATTCAGCTGTCAAAATATCACAGAAGTTTTGAAGATGAGTTCTAACATTCATTCAAATGTCACCATTCCCACATAGACCCCACCATTCCAAACGATGCTCAAAGACACAAAGTGACTTTTATAAACAGCCCATTCACTTCAGCTATTATAATTGTTAAAGAAAGAGGAAACTGTCTTGGCTGAAGAAAGCAAAATGTTGAAAAGACACAAAAAACATTTTGTTGTGGGTAATGGTAAAAAGTCATTGGAGAATGGTACTGAAATCACCCAGTCTCCAGTATAATTAGCAAAAATTAAACTTTTTGGTGAAAAAATGATGTATTTTATGTTGGTTTGTAATATATACTTGAAAAAGCTTGGCATTACTATGGAAAACATATACATTCTACATGAGATATTAAGAATAACTTTATCTAGAAAAGACACAATATTTTTACATTATACTTTTCTAAAAAATTAATCCATCAAAACCAGCAGTCTCTGCCTTGGTTTTCTTCTGCCTAGAAGAGCTTCATGAGCTGCTAAAGTGTGTCATGGAGGCCCTGCAAATCCTCCATCCTAAACAGAGCGGAAAGTATTCAATGCACTGCGGAAAACTTCCTGCAATTGCAGAGTGGAGTGGTGTGTCACTGCTGTAACAACCTGTGAGGGTTTGTCTGTACTGCCGACCCAGGCACGCCACCAAGAACAGAAGGGGTAGTATAAACCTTCCAAAACAAAGGAGTACAAAATGATTACTTTCGACCAGAATAAATCAACTCACTGCTCATCTGTCTTGTTAAATTTTTGACCTCGTGTCATCTCATCTCCCCGCTTCAATTTCTTTCGTGACATTTTAGCCTTCTGTTCCTCTGGCTTTCCCCTTTGTTCATGTGTTTAATTTTGAGGCAGAGAGTCTCTTGCTGACCCCTTTACCAATAAACTAAGTCAAAGGTACTCCAGACAACACATTTGAGGAGGAGGGTGCCAGAAGTAAAATGTTTCTCATCACTGAAATTGTGGCTGATTTACAAATTCAGCTCAGCAACTCAGAGGAATTCTGGGGTAGCATTGGTCAGTTCTAGTAACAAATTCCTTTTCCAAGGAATCATAATGATGACAGATCAAAGTAATTTGAACACATATTTCTACGGTAAATATAGATGGGATTCATGTACATACATATGCAGCACAGATCAGTCTCATACCTCAGGATACAAGTATAGCTTATTTTATAGGAACAATTACTTTTCTCCAGTCACTGCATCTTTACATATTTTCTCAACAAATGAATTTGTTTTGTATTCTTCTTATGTAAGAGAAAACAGACTATTGTGGATACCCAATTACTATTTCAGGCACTAAAGTTTTAACTAGGAATCTGGTTCTGATGGACTCTCCCTTAAGTCTAACTGCAGGGCAAGTTCATATGAGATTATTGGAGACACGATTTCACTCTCATTGGTATCAGAGAGACAAGTGAAGAGCCAGAGGCACAGTCAGAGTTTATTTGAGATGGACCTAGATAATTCAGATCTGAGCCTTATCGTAATTTGCTCTATATGCACTGAGTCATAAGAACGATGTGCCTACTTACATAATACAAAGAAACATAAAGCTGCCGAAGAGGGCAAAACCAACCTCAGCAATGTTACAAAAATATGAGTTGGGTAATGATCTGATAGATTTGGAGGCAGAAAATGTAAGGTAGTCAAAATAACCCTGGGGTTAGTTAAGGACATGTAAGAAGCTGGAGAGAGCTCAGAAAGCACGCAATACGTATTTGCTGTAGCAGTGTGTGGTTCACACAATGGACCAAGTTGATCTTCAGTGTACTATCTTCTAGCGTACTACTCCCCTTTAAGTAGAAAAAAGTTTGTTTTCAAAGTGACATCTGATTTGGCAGGTTCAGTTCCAATGCTCCCCTGTATCCAGATGAAAGGAGTACATCCAGTATGGTGTTGGGAGTGCCTGACAGCATCTCCAGCCCTGCTGTCCTGCAGCTTCACTCATAACCACTGTGAGTATTGCCATTTGATAACCTGTACTTCTCCATGCTGCAAAAAATGTAAAGAAATTTCTGCACTCCTGATTCAGTCTTCTCAAAGATTTACTTCAAGAAGTTCAAAACCAGAATGATCCTCACTGTGCTACGGACCCTCTTCACCATCCTTGGGTTAACGAAATATAATGCCATTCCTTGGCTGCAGGTTGCTTTCAGAGCCCCCCACAAAGCCTCTGAATATTTGATTATCAGGGGAATCAAGTCTTCTCCTCCACACCATTTGTTTTTGGTATGACCAGCATGATGCAACTGCATGAAATAGATTCTTGTAAGACTGTGTGCTGGAAAATATTGACTTTATTTGCTTAGGAGTTGATAGTAGAAGTGCAGAAACATTTGATTTCTAAGAAGTCTGAAGAAAATGAAAGAAAAAACAAGCATCCAAACCTGATCAAAACTGAAGTTTCTGTCCTAATGGAGCATCAGAACAAACTTCCCTGTTGTCTATTAAAAAAATGACCAGAATATTGTCTCATACATGTGCTTCCTCAGAAAAAGGGGATGTGGCAGTTGCTGCTCTCTTAACTCAGGCTGGATGAGGCTTGGAGCAACCTGGTCTAGTGGAAGGTGTCCCTGCCCGTGGCAGGGGGGTTGGAACTGGATGGGCTTTAAGGTCCCTTCCAACCCAAACCAGTCTGTGATTGTATGTTTCTATGAAGAAGAGGCCAGAAGTCCAGCCAGCTGGAAGTGGTTCATACCAAGTCACAGTGTCTATCATACCAATACCAGCCTCTATGTCCTCATGTTGTGTTTGTACCTACCACAGTAACTCCACCTCCAGCTTCCATTTAGCAGTTTAGAAAAGGTAGGTAACATCTCTTCTACAACCCCCACCTCCTGAAATTATTAGAGGTTTCATATGGTTATTGTTGCCAGGGAAACTGATATTTTGCTTCCACATCATCACCCACTACCACAGAAGTGAAGGAATAGAGGAACAGAAACCCCCAAACACTAGACCTAGATTGCTCTGAGGAAAACCCACAAAAAATTCCCTTGCAACAGTGGCTTTGAAGCTGAAACAGCAGGCAGCACAGAAAGTGGAATTAATTAAGCAGGTCATCCCTTCATCACGGTGATTAAGTTCTTGATTCTAAAATGTGCTGAACATCCATAATTCCCATTGATATCAGTGTAAACAAGATGTTGGAAAACAAGTAGGAATTGATAGAAGTTCAGCACTTCTCCAGATTAAATTGGCTTAATGAAGAATATAAATTCTTTTGTAAAAATCAGGCCCCCATAAAGCAAAAAGAGTGGTCATTTTACAAACACTGTAGGGAGAATCCCTGATGTTTGCACTTCATCCCTCCTAATTTTTATAATTCCGTCTTTAGCCAGAAACAGATGGGGCTTGTCAAAGAGAAGAATATTTCAAAAAAGTGTTGGAGGTAACATACACTGTAAAGAAATATAATTGAAGGGTTGGGATAAATAGCCTCCATATATTCTGATTTTCTTCTTTATGAGACATGACATAAATTTATCAATAACCAGTTAATTTATCTCTAGTCAAGAAACTGCCCTGTAAAATCCTCCAGTCATAGAAGTCCTGCTACTCAGAAATGCTCTTATCAGCTAAAATTGGAGAGTGCTGCCAAAGTCATCTCTCTTGATCCAAGGGAATTGAAATTCTACTTATAAAAGTGGTATTTGAGTTCAGCATTGATCATGTTTTCTCTTGGTGTCAAGACAGCCTTCAGGTATCAGTGCTCATGCTACCATGGCTAGCTGTTAGTTTCACCTCAGTGTTTTGTCCCTACCACACTAAGCAGAAGAGTCTGACAAATCCTGAGATGCTGTCTGTAGACAAATAACAGTATTTGGGAATTGTTAAAGAGCCAATAACTCCGCATATCCTTTTAAAAATTCTTTACAAATTTGGCAGCAGGTGATCTTGGGCTCTGAGGACATTTACAGAAAAACAAGCAGTGAAATATCTCACAACTTTTTGGAGCTTGGATAATGCACATTTTAATCTCAGTTAAAATTTGTTGAATTAGTTGAAAAATATATATTTTTGGAAACCTAAGTGCCACCTTCTCTCTTCTGGGAATTTCCTGAACTTGGAATGGCTGTAAAGGTCTTTGTTCTTCCCTCTCAAACAGCTGCGTGGCCTGCTGACCCGTTTGTGTTGGGAGGGAATGGCTGGCATTACAGCGATAGCAACGGGTGGTCATGAGCCTGTAAAGTATAAGGACACTTGTTTTCTTCAGAACAGTTCTGCAGAATGTAAGAGAAGTTCAACATCTGGTCCTTTATAAGTGATTCTCCAATGCAAAATCACAGCTTTAGATTGCTTTTAAAATGTATTAAAATGATATTGAGTGTACAGCAATGGCAAATGCTGAATTATAAACTAGCCAAAGTACATATGCTGGGGGGCAGATATTACCAGAACTACTATAATTAGGTATAATTATAATTGTATAATATACATTATATATGATAGATAGTTAGAATAGCTAATATATTTGTATTCTGTAATTATACAGTACACAATTAATTATGCATAACTCATTATAGTTATAAATATTTATTGTTAATAATTATTATAGCCACATATCCATCCCCTTCAACTAGCATCACTAATTTCTCCTCCATAAGAATTAAAAAATTTGGTAGCTTTTACCCCTGAAGAGTAAACAACTGCCTTCTCCCTCATTTTGTACACCCACCAATGTACAGGTAGAAGGGATGCTGCCTAAATGGGAAAAAAATGTACACTTAGGATGCTAGACCTGTAATCAACATTATTGGAGAGGTTTAGCCAACATGCTGAAAGGCAGCACGGCCAAGTCCAAGTTTGCAGACCACGCACACTGCCCTTCATTAGCAGCTCTGCTGATTAATCATGCCCAAGTGTTTTTTACTGCTCTGGGCCTCTGTTTGCACTTTGGACAACAAGAATAATGATACTGAACACTCTTACAAAGCAATTTTAGGTCCATCGTAAAAGCAATCCAAGGTGACACCATAATTGTCATTTTCCTTTTAAACAGCAAGGATGGAATCAGAGGTTGGAAAGGCAGAGCCCCCACAAGTCAAACTAGCCTGTGCTTTGAGACAAGAGTGCCTTCGCGGAAGCAGAGGCCACACGGACATTTCTGACATATTCTGACATATTCTCTTTCTCTATATTCTGATTAATAAGCACTAATGTTTGCCAGGACTCATTGTTTAAAAAAACAGCTTAGCACACCTTAAAGAAACAATGCTTCTGCTTTATATCTGCGGTACATTATTAAATGCAGAATGTGTTAATCATCTCTAAAGAATTATAAATTACTTCTTCAAAGACTTACAGAAACATGTCACTGCTCTGTTGAGACGAAAACCAAATTACTTTGTAGGAATTGGGCCTACTGCTTATTTTCAGAACAGGCTTTTTCAACAGACTTCATGTTCTTCAGTTCTCTACGCTGGTATTATAGAGATGCATCTCTGATATGACATATTCCATACCACTCCAATTTCATAGAACCATAA
>NW_010249247.1:0-6815 GCF_000690775.1 Eurypyga helias | reverse complement strand
CCCGTCCACGAGACCAGGTTGCTCAAAGCCTCATTCAACCTGGCCTTGGACACTTCCAGGGATGGGGCATCCACAGCTTCTCTGGGAAATCTGTTCCAGTGCTTCACCACCCTCTCTGGGAAGAATTTCTTCCTGATATCTAATCTAAACCTCCCCACTTTCGATTTAAACCCATTACCCCTTGTCCTATCATTAAAGGCTCTTATAAATACTCCCCCCCAGCTTTATTATAGGCCCCCTTCAGGTACTGGAAGGTGCTGTAAGGTCTCCCACTTTCTGATTACCTTGATAAGGTGTTTTTAAACAAAACCTTGAATAAAAGATGTTAGGAAAACAGCTGTTGCTAACATGATATTTATAGCTAAGCATGCAAATACTCATACCCTAAACATATTTTGGTATATATACACACAATACATTCATACCCACAGCTACCAGTATATCCTTTTTAAATGGAAGAAAGTGACACATCTAGAATAACCATTCATTTCTCTCACCCTTACCCCTAACTTTTCACACACACAAACACCCCCCTACAGTACATTTTTTCTGATCTGGGAAAGGCCAGGTAGATGGTGATTTTAAGAAATCCAGTCAGAGATCTGAAGACCCATCTTCCTTGTATTTTACAGAGGTATCTATCATACCTAAAGTACCTTTAGCACTGGAAATGATGTTGCATGGCAGAGCAGGGTTGTACACTGGAAATACACCTCACTAGTAAAGAATGAATCCACATGCTGAGCATCCTCCCTGTATTGCTAGACCTCATCTAGCATCTGATCAACATAGTTTTTAAGACAAGTCCATAGCATGGCACTTTTTGTAGTATTTATAACCTCTTATACGGCACTGATAGGCAGCAAGGGCACATCCTTATGCAGAGAAGACATTTCTCTCATGTTTCATTTAAAAAGAAAAAAACAATTACAGTGAGCACAGTGAGTTAGGATTTGAGTTAGGATAAAGGTATAGTTTGTGGTCTGGGAAATCCAATTTTCAATTTCATTTTTTTTCTGAGACAAATTCCATATGACTAAATAAATAATGCTAATCCTGACTGGAGAACAATATGAAAGTTTCACTCTGCAAAATACGTTCTGTTACTCAACATTTCTTTATTTGGTCATAACCTTTTCTTGATTCATTCTTACAGGAAAAATAAAGTACTTTATTCTGCATTTTCCCAACAAATTGATGAAGACATTGCTTTGTTTCAGTAGTTTTTCCTCTTCATTGTCTAGAAAGAAGGTAAATTATGGCATATTCAAACTGAGATGTTAAGTAATTTTCAATATCTTAAACAAGAGGCAAGCTCTGAAGTGAAAAAGAAAAAAAAAAAAGAAAAATCAACAGAAGAAACTGCAGCAGTAGTGGGTATGACAGAGTTTACTTAGCAACAAAAAGAGAGAAGAGGTGAAATTCCTTGGGGATTTAAAGGGCTGTAACAAACTGGGCTAATGGTGCGATCAATAAGGCTAATCCTTGTTCCTCTCTTTGCATTTTTGTAGATAACACGCAATGCCAAAAAAGAAGGAAAGGATCCGTTTGTTGCTTTATTGCTGAAATTACAGCTAATTTCTGGTTTTGCTCAGTGTAACATCAGTATGAGTTGTAACTGGCAGCACGGGGGGCAGGCACGCACGGTGCATCCGCGATGACCCAAGGAGTGCTTTCGCCTGCGCTCCTCCACCTCTGCTGGCTGCCTGCTGGGATCCTGCTGGCAGGAGGCTCTTCCCAGCTCCTCAGCGCTGACCCTCATGATTCAGTGGAAGTCAAGCCTTGGCTGCTACATCCCTTAAACTCACACTGGGTTGTAGATCCCTTTGGGGAGAGCACTCAGCTTTCATCATCTAACAGGATGTTGTTTCTGCCTTTGGTCCTTGAAGGTGAATCATCCAAGCTACTGTCCTTTAGTGCTGAACACAGAATAGCCAACTCATTCTCCATTTCTCATCCTCTGTCATTTTGAATTTATCGGTTAGATGGCAAATATTGTAAGTGCTCAAGTGAAAGTTTGTGAGTTAAGCCTGAGGATTTCCAAGGCTGAGAGAAAACATAACGCTGTTCTGCTAAATCATCTGGGGAAGCCAACTGCAACTGAAGACCTCATTACCTGACCTAAGTTAAAGTTTTGTGCTGCTTCCTTGAGCTGATTCACTAAGGTTCTTTGGAGAACATCTAAATAAAATGTCAACCGCAGAAGTAAGAGAAAAATGAAACTACTTCATTCACAGGCAGTTGTGGGTGTTCTCTCTTTAAATACCTCTTTAACCCATCCTTCTATAAATTACAATTTTTATACAAATGCATACTGAACCATCTGTTCATTTATTATACTGAGGTGTAAAAAAGAACGTCTGTCGAGCCTGTGTGCCTCTGTGTGTATGTGTATAAAAAAACCCCAATCATTCAGAAGGTAATGTGAACTGTGGACTGGTTATTCCAGATTGTTGGCGGGCAGAACCCAAGCACACCAGGAAGATGAAAATGTATGCCTCTGTGTTCAAATCTGCTGCTTCTATCAGTGGTGTCCAACCGGCTAACCAATGAATAAGGCAGCTAGCAGGACAGCTGCCAGCTTTTATTAGCAGATGGGAAAATAGCACAAAGCAAGGGACAGCTGCTGGAGATAGGTCGTCTACAGAAAAACAGAAGAAAGAGTAAATGGATGTATCCGTTCTTTACCTGCCCTTTCTGGCACTCAGAACATACCATTTCCTTTTGTTCAGTTTCACTCCGTCAAGCGGTTGAGTGGGGGACAATCACGTGGTGTCTAAATAAGCTGTACTTTTCTTAACAGCAATACTGTAAGAAAAAACTCCTTAGAAGATGATCTCGTGTTGTGTCAGAAAAGGCAGAGGTGTATTACTTACACTTCAGATGCCGTAGGTAAGTATTTGCCTATACATACCCATTCTATTAGTAAGCAAAGAAAACATGGGGTAGATTTAAAAAAAGCTAGTGTTCCATTTTCCTCCAGTTTTAGCCAGCTGACTGCCTGAAACTAGTCGGGAAAAAGTAGTCAAGTGCTACTTTTTGGTTGTCTTTCTTACTGGTTTGTGTGTTTGCATTTTGGTTTTTTTTAAGATACTGTCATGAGTAAAGTTTTCATAAGACCCAAGGGAAGCTCTGGCCATAAATCCTAAAAGGCCCTCAATGGTCCAGTGAGCATGATAAGCCTTTGGGTTATGGGGAAATAAATGACTCATAGTCTCATCTATAACTGAAGATCACCCTTGACCTAAAATAGCTTTTTCAGTCTGTCTAAAGAGCATTTGTATGTATTTGAAAGGGTTGCATGCACCAAGGAAATCATGAATGGTTATAGGATAAACCTGTGATAGGGATACCTGTCTGCACAGGCATCAGAAACAGCAACCTACAGGATGCCAGGACTAATGCGGCTGACACATTTCTTTTTGCAAGATGAATAACAGTGGCAAATAGCAATACAAATGATCCATATAAGCAGGGTTTTTTCAGGGTTCACTCGCAGAGACAGAAAAAGTTTCAGTTCCAGCTGGCTGATGTGCACCTTGATTGTTGAGCCCTGAACTCCAGGGAAATAAAGAAAGGAGAATGAATGAAGAGTTTGAGTGGCCTACCCTCTGCTCAAGCGGCAGAGCCCATGAATCTAGCCAATGACATTAATGAAAAGCCTAGGCATTGCACCAGTCTGATCAATCACAGAAAATAGAAGAGTCACATCTAAATTCAATTCCAGGGGCTGAGCTTTTACATCACCCCAAAGTCTCTAATTGTCAACGCACTTATTCCTTTATTTGCAGTAAATGCTCCCTTGTGAAAATCCCTCTACCCATCAGCTGGTCCCTGGATATGATCTCATCTAGAAAAGCAGTGCTGAATCGAGGTCGTCATAAATCTTAGCAGGTCAGGCTAATATCACAGGTCTTGCACAATACATTTTGCCCATCCCATCTCACCAATGTTATTCAGCTTTACTTACAAATGGTATTTAAGTTTTGGATGTGGCAGGGAACAGGAGGAATGCCTGCCTAATGTTCTTTGGCAGATGAAGATGGTTGGAGACAGCAGAAACTGGCAAGTGGGAAAAGGTGGCGACTTGTTTTTAAGAGTAGATGCCTTTGAGCACAAGAAGGAAATAAGCTGTGCTATGGTAAGTTAAAGGAGGACAAGGGAGATGACTTCCTCCATTCCCTTTGACACCAGACTAAACTGGAGGTGAAGGGCAGAAAAAAAAATTGTCACCGATTCACATAGTGTCTTTTTCTGATCCTGAGTCAGAATAACAATCTGCTGTCAAAGAAGACATTCTGTGTACATCAACACCAAGGTGATCCTTAAGGTATGGTGACACTAGCAGAACTTCAGGGAGAGACACGAGAGTCGCAGCCCAACAGCTGCAAGCTCTGAAGGGAGACGCCCATCAGGAAAGTTGCGTTAGCTCTGCTGGAGCCAACATAAGGTCCGGATTTGGCATTGCACGGGAATGTGGTGTAACAGCCACAGGATGCAGAGCCAAGTGAATGGTAGCAGAACATTCTTCATCAGTGCTTGATCAAAATCAAAATTCATTTCCAATTTGGCGTGTTTGTAATGCTGTTTGTCTGCTTTCTGCAGACTTCAGAGCTCTCAAACCATTTTAGCATGAACAAACACAAGTGAACCGTAAGCTTCATTGCTCACCTATTTGAAATACATATTTGATTTTAAGAGTTACTGTTCATTCCTTGTTGGATATTGCTAAAACAATCTAATCAGAGGGGGAAAAAAAAAAAAAGTCAGTGGCATGTGACGTGGTAGGTAAAAATTAATTATGCCAAAATAACAATAAAACCATCTGTACATCAAGAAGAATATGCACTGAAAGTATGTATGAGATTTGAAGGGTAGATATGAAAATACCGTAACTTATTTGTGGGCAATTAAGGAGCTCATAGAAAAACAGAACTGTTAAATAAAGAATTCAGTTAGTTTCTTGAAAATTATTATAGGGGAAAACAAGTGCCATTTCAGTTTAGTAAAGCTGGAGGGAGAAAATATAGTTATAAGTTCAATGTTTTCTGACACATGACACTTTCTTGCCTCATTCTGATTTTTGGTTAGCAGCCGCATTTAGATTTTAAAGATATACAGGACCAAAATTTCAAATACTGTCATCTCAGCTGTCACCTCATTTTTGTTTCTTATTGATCTCCTATGTCTGCCTTCTCTGTGAGTAATATGGCCAGGTGTAGGTAATCCCAAACTACTGGAATTGAAAATAATAAGTAATCCCAAACAGCTTCTGGACCTTAAAAAACATTACAAATCTTAGCCCTCATTTGACAAACTTGTTTATTCACTCAGGTACTGAAGAGTGTGCAAAACTGCTCTAGAGCTTGTACACACTGACAAAAATCGGGATATAAACAACCGAGTTTAGAGTAGAGCATTTAGTTTTCAAAATCTAGAATGAGCAAAATACGGAATAAGGCACAGATATAACGGGATTGCAGTGTGAGTTTTGCCATCCTGAACGATGCATTCTGTGTGCATTTGCAGTCCCACAAAGCACAACCGTTAACTCAGCTCAACCCTTTAGATAAACAGCATTGTAAGTGCATGAACCAGCTCAGCTTTATTATCAGGAGCATATAAGTGTTCAGAACAAGATTAGCTGCTGCTGCTATGTAAAAAACCCAGCCCACTCCTTTCTGAAAACCCAAAACACACAAAGAAGGGTATCAGAGCATGTGAGAAGAATATTTTCTGAGAAGAATGAGGATCTGTTTCATGAAAGCTGAAAGAACCATTACAAACTGGGATTTCTGGAATCAGAGACCACTAATAGGAGAAACATTAGACAGAGATAACCGAAAAAAGGGTAATTTAAACCTCTTCAGGGCTAACCAGTCCCAGGGGTCTAAGTCATGTTATCGTTACTGTGCAATTTTGATATTTAATCTTTCTATATAATCATGGAGTAATCATTCTTAGTTTTCACCTTTGTCATACCACAGCATGATGAATGTGTAACAGGAAAGTGTTATGTAAGGAGATCTGGTTGCTAAGGCCCTTTATACACTGTTAAATGATAGATGGGAGACCTACAGTAGCACACACCTCTGCTTCTCTGTGGCTTTGAGGAAAAATGGAAACAGAAGCCTTTCTTCCCGTCCCTAGTCTTTGTCAAAGAGCCAAGGCAAGTGACAACCCCAGAAAGCCAGTATAATCTGAAAAGGCTAGACTTTGACATCCCTGATTAATAATGCATCCATTTGGAGGAGACTTGACAGCCTTTCAGAGAAACAAACTGTTCATTTACAAATTACACTTCATTAGTTTGGGGAAGATTAATACAATTGCAGATGGCAAAATGTAACTAAAGCTGCATAATTTTGGTGGAAATACCAGTAAAACTTAATTTTCCCTAAAATTACAAGTTTAGAGATGAATGCCTCCTACCACCCCTCAAACTGCAAGAAGACAGTAAATTATTATAGTCCAGAGTCTGAAGGCAAATTTAATGGGACTGGGAGGCAAAGAAAAGATGTTCCAGTTACAAATGTATTTAGCTGTATTATTCATACTCTTAAATGTGCCCATCATGTTTCTAAGCCAATGTATGTGAGTGAACATTGCTGCTAATGTTGATGTCTCTTGACATCAGGGTAAATCTATGAAGATTCATCACAGAGAATTTAGGGATGCAGAGATGCTTCTACATAGAGATTAGCTGTAATTTTTTTTAACCCAACAGTTTCTGGGCAAAAACCAGAGAGACCTCACCTAGAGTACTTCATCAAGCTGTGGAACTCTCAGTATAAGAAGAATATAGATCAGTTGGA
>NW_010249246.1:17005-30401 GCF_000690775.1 Eurypyga helias | reverse complement strand
GATGTTAAACAGCACAGGCCCCAAACATATACAGAGATGCTAGTGATTTCAGATTTATTAAAAACAAACAAACAAAAACCTGAAAAAAAAGCTTTTCACAGTTTTGAAATTATACTTCTGATAAGGAATACAATAAGATTTATAAAATTATGCAAAATGTGAACAGTGTGAATTGGTATGAACAGGACTTTATTATTACACAGAACTTAGCAGTATCAAATGAAATGAAAAAAGCTTTAAAATAAAAGACAGAAAAAGAATGGGTTTACCATACAATAGTTTCCAAAACCAAACAGGTGTTACACTGAGTTATTATCATGTCAAAAACCAATCATACAATGTTAGATGGAAAAAATCAATCAAGCTCCACCATAAAACTGACTATAACATTTATTAATTGGCTGTAGATTTGATGATTGAAACTATGTATTTTGCAGACAATTCTGGTTTTGTCTTGTAAACATAGGTTGAAAATAGGAAATCGTAATTTTCACAATGGGAAAAGATCACTACTAAAACTCTGTGGGGTTTTGTGCTTATGCAGCTAGAAGACATCTGCTTTTAAAGGCTACATTTTATCCATGCATAGTAATGAAAAGTAAGTGATGTGAATCAGAAAAATCCTGGAAGCTTTTTGGATATTTTTCCCCTCCAGAGTTGGCATGATTTTTTTTTTTCATAAACCTTACAGTTTTCCACACTAAGATACAATTTAATAAATCTTTAAGGGAGAAACATATGTTTCTTATGATCTTGCTGTTAATGAAATAAAATAAATCAGCTTTAAACTTGAACTCACTGAGAACCTTGATGCTGGATATCTTTTTTTTTTTTTTAACTAAATTTTTGCTTTTGAAAGATTCTGTACCAAGAGCCCCAGGAACTGAATTTTTTTGTATTGACAGAACCAATAACATAAACTGTTCAGACAGCATTGGTGATCTTGTGCTATCCTGGCAGCTTATCTTGTTTTTAACACATTGAAGCATTCTGAAACTGAAATGGTAAACAAAACTTCTGGCCCTTGACCGTGCTTAGTAGAAACAATCAGGGCTACAGTTTGAAAATTTTAAATATGTGTTCATTTTGAAGCCTTGCACTTTAAAAACTGGTAGCTTATTTTCAAAACAGATTTTAAGCAAGTAGATTCTGAGTTGTTGTCAACAACTATGCATAGTCCCTGATGTTTATAATATAAAAGCAAGGGACAAATACCTATAGAATTATAAAAAATGTTGTTTAAAAGAAATTTCTGAAGGCTATTTTGTTAACATTTCACTTAAAGTAGACCTGTTGCCAACATAAGATGAAGTTGGATTTAGCTTTGCCTAGATAAGTCTTATTGACCTCCACAGCTGCAGAGCCCATGACTCTTCCAGGCATTCCATTCCAGTATTGCATTACTCTTTTAGTTAAAGTTATTTTCCTGGTGTCTAGCATGAACCTCTCAAGACGTAGTTTCTGGCAGATGACCTTTGATGTGTCATCTGACCTTTTTCATCTTTGTGACTTGAAGGTAATTTCAAGTAATTGTAGGCTGCTATGAAATTACCTCTTAGCCTCCTCTTCACCAGACTAGGTAACTCCAGCTCCCTCATCCTGTCTCATGTAGGACATGAGATCTAGACTCTTGAAAACCTGGGTAGGTCTCTAATGAACCTCTCCCACATCTGAATTGGTTTCTTCCCCATCTTTCATCAGATCCAGTTTTTCCTTGAACATTGTTTAGCAGTTAGCATGCCCATAGAATCCTTCTTGGTACCTTTTATGACCATTATTCATTTTTGTCCATCCTGCTCATGTCCTTTTTCAGCCCCTATGATTTTTGACCCTTCCTTGTGCCCTTTTTTCCATCTGCTGTACTCTCTTTGACCATATCCCATCTACTAGGAAGGAAAAGCTGTAAAAGTCCAGTAAGAATTTTTTACTTTTATTTTTAATAGCATCTGAGCTAATTAACTAATGTCATTAATTGTACTGACAGTTAAAATAAGAACACAATAATTTTAAGTATTTTCTTTGAAAGTGGTCTCATGTTTAATGGTTCAATGAATTTTTTTCTTTGAATTTATTTAATCTCACTTTTGATGTTATATTTTTTTCTCATGTTTTCTATCAAAGTTCTGTTTCTTTCAGCCTTAATCATAGAATCATAGAACGGTCTGGGTTGGAAGGGACCTTAAAGATCATTTAGTTCCAACCCCCCTGCCATGGGCAGGGACACCTTTCACTAGACCAGATTTCTTAAAGCCTCTCCCAGCCTGGCCTTGAACACTTCCAGGGATGGGGCATACACAGCTTCTCTGGGAAACCTGTTCCAGTGGTTCATCACCCTCTCCGGGAAGAACTTCTTCCTGATATCTAATCTATACCTCCTCACTTTCAATTTAAACCCGTTACCCCTTGTCCTGTCACACAGACCCTTGTAAAAAGTCCCCCCCAGCTTCCTTGTAGGCCCCTTCAGGTACTGGAAGGTGCTATAAGGTCTCCCCGGAGCCCTCTCTTCTCCAGGCTGAACAAGCCCAACTCTCTCAGCCTTTCATCATAGCAGAGGTGCTCCAGCCCTCTGACCATCATCGTGTCCTCCTCGGGACTTGCTCCAACCGGTCTATATCCTTCTGGTATATTGATATATATATAATTATATATTAATGTCCTCATAGCACTTTTATTCTCCATTTTTTGGTAGATAACCTCAACAACTTTTTCTGTTACTGCTAATTTTGATATTTATATAAAATCTGGGAGCTACTTTTCCATTTTACAATAAAATTTTCTGAACCCTTAATAATATTAAAAAAGAAAAGGAAAATGGCAAAGCTATATTACTTAAAGCATAAAACATAAATTGACTATTATGTATTGAAAATGTTTGGTGAAAAATTATAGACTGAGCTATGTGAAAAATTGAATTAAACCACTGAGATTTTTTAAAGTGAAATAAATATTAAGTCTGTATTTAGAAAAAAAGGCTTTATATGTGTGCTGGTTTTAGTCAGAAAAGAGTTAACTTTCTTCACAGTGACTGGCATGAAGCTCTGTTCCTGGATTAATGCTGAGAAAAGTACTGATAAGGTGACTTTTTAGCTGTTGCTGGGGAGTGCTTGCACACAGTTCAAGGTCTTTCTCAGCTTCTGATACTGCAGTTGCATTCCCAACTTTCTTGCTAAAGTCCGTGTGTGGGGACACAGAGCTCAGACAGCTGACCCAAACTGACCACTGGAGGGATGAAGAGGAAGGTATGAGCACAACTTTTTGGTATTTTGCTGGCCTGAGTTAAACCACAACAATATGTAGGATTAATATTTGGACATACAATTGGAGATTCCCAAAACTGCTTGCACAAAAAATGCAGCCTCCAAACATTGAACAGGAAACTGAAAATCTCTATCCTGTTTTAGGTGTAAAGTAATATTATTTGTTTTTTACTTCTTTCTCTTTGGAATTCAAAATGCTTTCTGATTTGATTATTGTCCTTCTTTAGATGAACTTGCATAATATATTTTGGAAAAGTGTATCTAAACCAATAAGTGTTGATGAAAGTAGTGCAACAAAAGAAATTCTAACTCCAAATTACACGACACATGCTTGTCCAATATGATACGTGTTAGCATGCCTTCAGATAAATTTGCCCTAAAACTGAACATTTGTAGATCATCAGGTTTTAACTGGATTTAGACTCTATGGAGAGAAAATCTAAAGCATTTATTTCTTAATAAATCATTAATGCCCTGAAATAGTAACATTTTCTGAATTAAAAATGACATAAATCCAAGTGGTAACAAAGAGATATATAACAGACTATAACTGTAGCATGAAGACAGTACTGACAATATTATTGTTGTCTTCTGACAACAAAAATTGAGTTGATTTTCATCATAGCAGCCTGTATGATGGTGTGTTTTTTATTTGTGGTTAGAACAGTGTTGATAACACTGTTGACTGTTCTTTAGCAGTGTTTCCACAGCACTGAGGATTCTCTTTTCCCCACTCCACACCTCCTCAGCGAGCAGTCTAAGGTAGAGAAAAAGCTGGGAGATGGCACAACTGAGAGAGCTGATCCAATACACAAGACTTCTCACCTTCCTTCATTTTCACCCCATTCCATGGGAGAGGAGAGGGAGTGAGCAGCTGCATGAATGTCTGATGTTAACTGTAGTCAGTTCATATCACTGCACACCGGAAGAGTGCTATCACTTGTACAAATACATTAATTGTATAGTTTGTCTAAATAAATAAATAGAAATCTGTCATGATTTTCAGATATAAACATTTAGATAAGTAAATTAATGTAGATCACTCCAGTTCAATGGGATATGTTTAACTGTAATTTTAATGCTTTCAATTTAAATGACAATGCTCTTATTTCATATCTACACTGAGACAGTTAGGATCAGAGTCTGATTGTACTGACTCTGCATTAACAAATCCCATTACAAAGGGTTTCTATCATGCTGTAGGCAGGAAGTTAATAAATAAAACAATTTATGTAGGGTATTAAATGAACGCAATACAATGTTGATTTCTTGATAAAGTACAGCAGGACTTTGCAAGTGTTACTTGGCTTCAATAGCTCTATATTTGAAATCTATCTTAAGGTTGTTCTATTTTTCACAGTATCTTTCATTTTCTATATTGAGTCTTAGGAAACTGTGAAGCCTGGCAGGTACCTTCAGTGTCACTGAGCCTAGCATCCAGCTGGGAAGTGGACTCTATCTTTTCCTGAAAGGTCAAAAACTATTAAAGCACCATTGATTTTTTTTTTTTTTGGTAACGATTCTTTTATTCTTTAAGATGAATATAGTACATGAAACCATTACTTTACACAAGCTATTATATTTTTACTTAACTGGTAGGTCACAGTGAAACTGCTGTTTTGGTGACATGAAGACAAACCATGTCTTTGGTGGTGAGTTTTTTTGTGTTAGAAGAAATCTTAGATGATATAAAGCAAGCACTCTATCTTACTAATCAACACCATCCACAACCCTAATATAACATCTATAATAATTTTCAGGAGTACATGACTAAACTACAAAGTCAGGACACTCAAATATTTCTCAGGGACTTTGTACACATATAACTATATTGAAATGCTATTATTTTAATAAATGTTTGTCCTCTTTTTTGTCCTTATTTTTGAGAAGGTTGGTCAGGTACAGCTGAAGATCAGGCTAGTGGAATAATGAGATCCCAATAAGGACCTAAAGAAGCAGGAACACATGGAATTTGATGTTGTACATTTTGGTACACAGCATACAGTTAAACAAGTCGTATAAATGCCTTTTAATTTGCGGTATTCTGAAGCTATTAATTATTATTGGCAGGTTTCCAATTTTTTTTTTATTACTTTCTTTTTAATTTTTCTTCAGCATTTATTTTCCAATTTTTCTCTCCAAAATGTCCAAAACCTAATTAAAAAAAAAAAAAAATTCAAAACCTGAAACATAAAACAATTTTCCAGGAATATGTAGCAGAATGACATTCTCAATTATAGAAAAAAACATAACCAATGACTAATGACAACAGTCTTCTTATACAGTTACTTTATGTAACACTATTGATAGGAAAACACGAAAAAACTTTAAAAAAATATATATTGAACACAAAAAAACTCATTTGGTTAATTGGGCTGCTAACATAATTCTTCTCACATGACAGGTTTTTATATTTCTTTTAGATAAGGTTAATTTCCCACTTACAATATCATTCTTTGGTTTTTTTTCTTATGCTGAAGTACAATGTTCACACTGAAATTTAATAATTTTGCAATTGATGAAAAAGCAGCCTCCCAGAGACAAGAATTTTTTGTATAAAATACTGTGGATCTCAACTCAGTACTGATTTTAACATCCTTATAGATGTTGTCAGAGTCACCCCAAAAAAGTAAATAGACCCATAGTGTTTTAAACATGATTGAAATATGCATCTGTACATTTTATTTTAAAAAAATGAAAGTTAAGTGGGGAAACTATGAAACTATGTAGAAGTTTAGATAATACATTTTTCTTTACCAAAACACTCACTAGCAAAAGAGACCTTTGAAACCTGGTGATTTTTATTTATGTTATGAACTTTGGGCCAAACGCCATCCTACATGCACATCAATGCCCTTTAACACCTATCTGCAACTTTTTACACACTGACAGCAAATAAATTATCCACTTTTGCTTTACGTGTCGATATATGAAACATTAAGTTCAGTGTGTTGCATTTGGCACTGGTACCTTTCATTCAACCTTATTAAAATCAAAAGGATTACTTCAAATGAATAACCATAATTTTGACATGGGATTTCTTAATACTGAGAAGAGGGAATTGCAGAATTTGAAGAAATGATTGATGTGAGCTGTTCTGATATTGCAGTAATGAAGCTCATATTATCTGCACAGATAAACATGACAAATCACTTTACCACAGGAAAAAAAAAATCTGGAAGAAATCACAGCTGAAAGCTGTTGAGAACAAATTAGATGATGTTATCCTTATTTCCCATTCTGAGTATGACATGAACCCAGTAGATTATCTCTCAGTCCCCAAACCATTTCACAATCTCAGATAATATTTGTAAAAAAATAAAAATGTGGAGATCAGATGCTGCTTGGCAAAATCTACTCAATGCAGAAGTTTATTCTAAAGGAAGCTGCAATGCTGATCTCTCAAAGATTGTCAGAAATAAAATTTTATACTGTTCATACAGTTCTGGTAGTAATGGATTTTTGGTTACAGATTATGCACCATAATTTTAACACCAGGTTTTTCTAGAAAAATTATTTCCATCTAATAAAATAGTGCTCTACTTACCTATTCTCTTTTACAGTAGAAATTCTACTAATTAGAGGAATCACATATTTGCTATTGGTTTTGAAATTATCCACAAACATTTTAGAATACATAATCACAAGTCTTCAATCATACTAGCTGCTAGATTTTTTCCTTATGCCTTTGGCTTATTGTTTCTATTTTTATACTTCTGTCTCTAAACGTGATGAGTCATTACTTTATATCCCCTCACACTTCATTTAATCATGTCACATCACCTAAATGGTGTAATGAAATGTAACATGACACAGAGTTCTACTATGTGCTATTGTAAAATTGTAGGACAGAAAGCATTTAAATAGTGGCTACACTGAAGTAGATACAGGAAAAGTCAGAGACATGAGAATCAAGATATCAAGGTAAGTGACAGTTTCCTCAAGATGTGGAAGATTCACCTGCCACTATCAGACTGAGAGGAATACTAAATATAAAAAAATATACGTGGATATTTCATGCCAAACAATCTTCGTAGATGGTACCAGCAACACTGACTCATCTACAGAGTCAACTCCAGCAAGAATTTTAGTTTGCTGAGGACAGGATAAAATTAAAATGAGAAAATTTTCATATGATTTAAGAATGAAACTTTGCAGACTTTGGTGTGACTTGCTAAATTTATGTAGAACTATAATACAGTTTGTGTAGACTTCAAGATTTTGTCTTGAATTTCCTGCTTAGAGTTCAAAACTGTTGGGTTTTTTCTTCTTCTTCTTCTTCTTTTTCCTTTATGGATGGTAAGAAATACGAAAGCTTGTTTTATTAATTCTTTTTGTACAACTGAATATGCTTAGTGGAACTGTGTGATGGTGAAAACGTCCCACTAAATAACAAACTAATGTTAAAAATAATCTGGAGTTTTCAGTAAATAAAATAGAAAAGAAAAAAAAAAAAGAAAACAACAGTACAATAACCAAAACCCAACTCATTACATTTCTGATATGTGTCATCTTAATAGGCACAGTAGGAATATTAGCTTGATGCGGAAATGTGCAGTTTTCTAGTAAATACAGTCAATTATATTACTTAATTCTCTGTAATCCAAGCACAAATATGTACCTTGTTTCCTCCATCCAAAAATTCCAAAACTGTGTAACTGCTAATAAAAGAAAATAATTTAGAAAGAATTGCATGCAGTAAAGTCAGTGAAGCATGTCAGTCTCATGTAAGAAACTATATGGATGCTAACTTCATATGTGTGTTCTTGGTGGGTAATTTTAGCTCAAGATAGAGGGAAAGAAGGGTTCCTGGAAGATGACATTTAGAAGCAGAAGGTGAAGGATTCATTATGGAGTTCTGTCAGAGACAGAAGAAAAGGATCTGACCAGAAAGACCTAGAATGTTGTGGGAGAGCTTTGGGAAGCAGAAAGCAACAGATAGCAAACTCTGTGGAATAACTGAGCTAGAGCAAGTTCAAAACCAGGCAAGAATACAGCTTGTTGCTCTCCTTTAATTTATGTTGTGGGAATGTTACTACCTAAGTATAGCACTGTGACCACAGGGAAAAAAAGGAAAAAAAAAAGTCACAGTTAATGTAGATTGAATTGTTTTCTTATATATATATATAATACTAACATTTGTTCTTTTATTTGATCTTTGATGACAATAAGATATTTTGAAAGATTTTTTTATCAGACATTATCCACTGTATGGAGGATTTTTATTCAGCACTTTTATGAATATGGGACGTAGCTTCATCTCTGTTCATGGTATTTTTTGCTGTTTGAAAACATACCTAATGATACAGTTTCTTATTAAACAACATATATACAAAATGTAAGAAAATGGTTAAATAGCAAATGAATATTTTGTCTGTTAAAAATGCTAAATATGAACAGCATATCTACACATTTGTTGAAAACATAGAATCATAGGACTGTTTGGGTTGGAAAAGATCTTTAAAGGTCATCTAGACCAAACCTGCAAGGACCACAGACATCTTTAGCTTGATCAGGTTGCTCAGAGCTCTTTCCAACCTGACCTTGCATGTTTCCAGGGATGTGGCATCTACCACTTCCTTGAGCAACCTGTTTCAGTGTTTGCTCTTGTCTGTTTGCCTCAAATGAACTTTAATTCAATGTGTTCCGCCTGATTTGTGTGTCAGTTCTTCACTGGGCAGAAAGTGACATAAAGCCAAGGACTTATGCAAAGCTGACCCGAAGTTATGCAGCCAAGTGTATAACTCTGTACTGTTAATGGAACCAGGCAACTGTCAAGTATGTGGCAATGGGCTATATCTTTTTGATTGTTGGTAAAAATATCAATCAAACAAACAAACAAACAAAGGTGTTTGTAGTTTCACGATGTACCCTACTCTCCAGTACTTACCTTGGTGGCACATCATTGCTTTATTATAGCCACCTGCCAGCAGACTTGAATTATAGAACTCATTAATATATTTTCTTTCATTGTTTACATAAATAATTATTTCTATACTCACAATTTCCACATGCTTAAGGGCATATTTAAGGCTGTGATAGGAATTAACCTTTACAAATTGATGGGGAAATATTGAGCAGCTTGCTATTCAAACCGAAGTCATGATTTAATATTCATTATTCAAAGTTCAGAGTAAACCCAGCATTGTTGGCATTAGATTGAGTATATACAAATTTCATGAGGCAATTATGAATTCTGAACATAAAGTTAAAATAACGTTATCTTGTGGAAAAGAGGATCTTGTAGTTGCAAATAACACAGGGAATGGGATGAGATTTTGGGGGTTTTCTGCCTAAAGAAGAGAACCATGTCAGTGTTCTGATGAAACAATTAACCTACACAATCCTACTTTTATTGTAATCACAGTTACTCAAAAAGAAAAAAAGAAACAAACAAAAGGGACCTAGGGCTTGTGCCATGAGAAAGTGAGGAATCCTTGTGTGTTACCCTGGCAGTTTACAGCATGCTGCAGAAAAGTGTCCCTGCAGGAACTGGCAGAATCTGTGAAAAGAGGATGAATACAGCCTACTTGCTGGGATAATTGTATCACACAAAGAGGGATAAATTAAGAAGTTATACATGTGATACACCATCTGTGTCTGTTTTTGTTATTTTCTCGATATACATCTGTTTCTATTCAACTATAGGGCAACACTCCATCATATTATGCGGACCAGAATAACACAGAAAGTTCAGTTTTGTTGACAAAAAGAAACTTCTCTTCCTAAATATATGATAAACCATGGAGTAATTTTTGATCAGTAACCTTTGAAAATCAAAACAAGAGAGTTGATCCAAATATATTCAAATTTTATGTTTGATATTTATAACTCTGGATTAATATCTCTAAATTCCAATATGTAGTTATAACTTGAATCAGATGCTGCACTGGTAGGTGCTTATTTTATGGTGCCAGCTGGAATGTAACTAAACTCTAGAGAAAAAGAGATGTGTTTTTGGTTTTGGTTTTTTTTTTTTTTTTAAATTAATAATAAATCTACACTATGTACATAAAGAAGTAAAACAAAAACAAGGCAGAAAATGATGAAGCTGCTGAAGGGTCTGGAGAACAAGTCTTATGAGGACTGGCTGAGGGAACTGGAGTTTTTTACTCTGGAGAAAATGAGGCTGAGGGGAGACATCACTCTCTACAGCTACTTGAATGGAGGTTGTAGTGAGGTGGGTGTCAATCTCATCTCCCAAATGACAGGTGATTGGACAAGAGGAAATGGCATCAATTTTCACCAGAGGAGTTTTAGAATGGATATGATGAAGAATTTCCTCACTGGAAAGGTTGTTGGTCATTGGAATGGGCTGCCTTTGAAAGTGATTGAGTTACCATCCCTGGAGGTATTTAAACGACATGTAGATGTGGTTCTTAGACACAATGCTTAATGGTGGACTTGGCAGTGCTACGTTAATGGTTGGATGTGATGATTTTATAGGTCTTTTCCAACTTAAATGATTATATGATTCTATATCTAATTGAATTGATGAACTTTTATGATTTTATACTTGATCTCTGGTCCTTGTTGGAAACTGAACTCGAAAACTGTCCCTGGGGTCTTCTCACCTGCTCCTCTTCTGAACTCAAAGCACAGCTGCATAAACAAAACTAGCCAACCAATACCTGATGTACTTAGAGAGTTATATAATGCCCCGGAGTAGTTTGTCAGACACATTCAGAAGTCACTGTTCTACCTGTTACTCATGTAATTTATATATTTTTTCTTTTCACCCAGATAATTATGTCTGGCTAATGATGTTTTGAAGTTCTCCAAATTTCTGGAGATTTTTGGATGCATTCAACACCTCTAATATCACATTCAGATAAAGAAGTAAAATCTAGTTCAATGCATGAGCCTTGCAAACCTGGACAAACAGCATCTGATTTGGGGTTGTGTGGCAGAGTGAAAGGGCAGTGTGTATTTTTACTGGAATCAGAAAATAAAGTTTCATGCAGTCACGGTAAATTGTATATTTATAAAATAGCTAGGGTTCTTCTGAATTATAATTGTGAAAATTGATATACAGATATGTGTGTAATGTGGCTTGTTGTCACAAATCAGAAAATAATTCAGGAGGGAAAAATAAACCACACAACCCAGCAAATTAAACCCTTCTTTTCTCATTCTTTCAACCATTTTCATGAATTCCATACTTTCTAGGTGATTGTGGCAAATGAATATTATTTTCAAAAAGTACTGTTTTGTAGTGCTCTTTCAAATACTGATCTCTTTTATATTCCTAGTGAATAGTTGATTATTTCAAAAAAATCACATTAAAAATGTAGCCTGGAGGAAACATTTAGCCAATAATTGAATACAAAAATATTCCATGCTCAGTAGTCTTATTTCATCACTCCATTTTACTACTTTTCTGATCTATAACATAATTGATTTTAAATCAGTGAAAAATCCTAAAATCAATCTGAAAAGGCCTTCTATCAAAATATTTGTACATTGGAATTTTTCTTCAATTTATCAAGATAATTTTCAATTACAGTATTGCCTCACATAATTACAATTGTTTTTCAGGTAGTGACATTTATATATTTTACTTCTTTACCAATACCTGAAGTTAATTTTAGTTTAATTTAATTGAATTTAATAATAAATTGGTTAATTTAGCTAATAGTAAATTGCTTAATAAACTAACTTAATTTAATAATAAATTACAACATATTCACAGCAAAATCAACAATGATCCCACCCAGTATTGCCCTAATTTCAATAAAGGTTACCAATGAAAACTGTTTGGATATGTTTTTTTGATTTTCAGTCAGTGTTGCACCCAGATGAGAGTGAGACATGATGAACTAAATCTTGCAGACTTTAATTTCATTACAGTAAAACAAACACCAAGTATAACTTATCCCCAAAGAGTACCAGAGTGGGAAGGGGCCCCAAAAGGAGGAGTATTTGAGTAAAAGCTGGTGAATAAACAATGTGCTAGTGCTTGTGCTTATACACTCCAGGCACAGTAAGCTCACCCTAAAAGAGGGTAATAGCTTCTAGTGTAGTGTACCACAGTTAGAAAGCTAATAAGAAGAGAAAATCATATTCAAGAATCTTCTGTTAAATGGTAAGAATATATTGTCAGTTGAGAAAAAATTTAAGACATTTCAGATTTTTTCTTGTATTGTAAACAAATATTTAATTATAGACTACATGTATCTATATTCTAAGAGTTGAACTAACAGAAACTCTTAGCAAAGCCAGTGAATCTAACTATATTTCCAAGGAAAAGCAAGCATCAGACAACCCCATAGGAGGAACAGCAAGGGGTAGCTAGAGGGAGGAGCTGGCAAAGGGAGACATGGCTAATGCACAACAGCATAGTGGGAAAATAAAAAAGAAATATAAAAGAATTTCTAGACAAACAAGGAGCATGTAGTTAAATGTGGAATGCAGTGTGAGAAGCTGAATGAAGCCAGTCTCTCTAAACGTTCAGCACGTATTTAAACTGGGCTTTGCTCTCCAAAAGTACTTCAGCTGAAGCTGAAAGATGTGTGTACTTCAAAGAAAAGGTAGGAAACCAGCTGGTCTAAACATTTATTTCACAGGAAGAAAGGGCTGTGAGCTAATTATACTCCCTGCATTTTATTTAGAAATTGGATATGGTATGTTATTATATTTCTCTACTTTATTAGCAGTTTTTTTCTACCTTTAATAAAAACATGTTCTGTGATTCAGAGCAATTCATACTTCTAAATGACAAAAATCACGTAAATTAAAAAAATCATCTCACTGAGTATCAGGAAGTTTAATTATATTTTCCAATATTTGTTGTTGAGAGTTGTGTTATCATGGGCTTAACCCTTCCTTCTGCCATTCAAATCCTGGCAGAATTTCTATGTAATATTGCAGAAATTCTTATTTGCAGAAAAATTAAAAATAGCTAGTTTTTATAACTTTATCTTACTTTTTATTTTACTTTACTTTTGGTGAAATATAGTTCAGATTTAGAGAGGTATCACAACTCTTCCCTTGCTGAGCTGAGTTTTGCATGAGAACTTCCACTGCAAGATGAACTACATAAGTAGTTAATACTTTTCCCATTATAAAGATTTATATGTCAGGAAAGGTAACCAAGGGTGACTCTTTGGTGTTGTGGCTGGTTTAAGAAGTGGTTAAAA
>NW_010249246.1:15732-16973 GCF_000690775.1 Eurypyga helias | reverse complement strand
AGATCATCCCAGGCCAATCAAGGAACCTCATTTTCTGGTTTATCTCTTCTCTCTTTATAAAGAGATTTAAGCCAAAAGTATTGTTCCAGCAAGTTTGTTAAAATTAAATTATAAAGAACCAGGACAAGTGGAAAAAAGCTGGAGGGGGAGTGGAATTCAGCCTTTTTTGTTAACATTGCCTAACTTCAACAGTTGTAGAAAAAAAGTAAAACAAAGCCTTGAACAAAGCTGCCTTACTCCAAGATAAGTGCTAATTCAGTCATAGGTTGAATAATTTTTTTTTGTTGTTATTTCAATATATAAGTATTTTTCAGAAAATTAGTTTACGCAGAATGAGAGGAAACTTCAAAGTCATTTAAGATATGAGATGGCATGACTGAAGAAAGCATAGAGAAGATTGTGACTTTCAAAGATTCTGTAACTGCTTTAATGAAAAGCTAAGGGAAGAAAGATCAGAAAACTGTTACACTTTTTTATTAACAGTTCTACTTTTAACCTGTAGGTGAGTTTATTACTTTTGGTCTTAGCATCATAGGAACCAAATTAGAAGAAAAGGATAATGAAACTTGTATCACCTTAAAACTACTTCTTAAATGGATGAAAAATCACTAACAATTTTGTACCTTAAAATTTTCATTGCAAAAATTGTGTGATTTGAATCCACACTCACAACATCTCTGTTTAGCTTGCCTTTTTTCTTTTTTTTTTCCCTGTTCTGAGTATATGTTCATAAAAGGGGATTTTATGGTCCATAAGTAGCATGGATGTTGCAGTTATTCTCTATAAATGGGATGAACAAGAGCAACAAGATCTTCTGAATGTCTCTGCAAGTTTCTGTCCCAAAGACTGATCATGATATTGTAATATTCACAATTTCTATCATCAAGAATGCATGAAATAATATATCAAGTTGCTTTAAACTTAGGTTTTGCTCACAAATTGTAGGCTCTCTTACACAATGTTCACAAGTCAGGACTGCAAATTATAATTTATAATAAATTTCCAAAGTATTAATATTTCTGAAACATTGGCACTAGTGTGTTCATTTACCATAGGTAGTTTACCATATATCTCAGAGAAGAGATTGCTTGTGGAAATAATTCTGAGATATCCACCAAGAATGACTTAGATAAGGGGGTGCTTAGATAACCTGTGCCACTGTTCAGTCACCCTCACAATGAGAGCTTCTTCAGCCACTTCCCCAGTCCTGTAGCATTGCATGGGATTGACCCAAGTGTAGT
>NW_010249246.1:0-15680 GCF_000690775.1 Eurypyga helias | reverse complement strand
GGCATTCAGCCTTATTGAACCTCATATTGTTGGCCTTGGCCCATCAACCCTGCCTGTTCAGATCCCTCTGAAAAGCCTTTTCTACTCTCAAGCAGATCAACACTCTTGCCCAACTTGTAGTTCTCTTCAAACTTACTAAGGATGAATTAGATCATTTCATCCAGGTCATTGATGAAGATATTAAAGATAACTGGCCCCAGTACTGAACCCTGGGAAACATTGCTTGTGACTGGCTGCCAGCTGGATTTAACGCCATTCACCACAACTCTTTGTGCCTGGCCATCCATCCAGTTTTTTACCTAGTGAAGACTATGCCTGTCCAAGCCATTAGCAACCATTTTCTCCAGGAGAATGCTGTGGGAAACATTGTCAAAGGCTTGACTGAAGTCCAGGTAAACGATATCTACAGCCTTTCCCTCTTCCACTAAGTGGGTCACCTTGTCAAAGAAGGAGATCAGGTTTGTTAAGCAGCAACTGTCTTTCATAAATCCATTCTAACAGGACCTTATCACTTGGTTGTCTTGTACGTTGCACTTGATGTCATTCAAGATGATTGTCTTCATAACCTTCCCTGGCACTGAGGTCAGACTGACAGACCTGTAGTTCCCCAGATCCTGCTTCTGGCTCTTCTTTTAGATGGGCATCCCTTTGTAAACCTCCAGTCAGCTCCAGGTGAAGCTCTAGTTGGGCCTTGGCCCTTCTAATTTTTTCCCTGAAAAACCTTGAGGCTTCCTTGTAGTTGGCCCTTCTAATTTTTTCCCTGCAAAACCTTGAGACTTCCTTGTAGTCTTCCTGAGTGGTCTTCTCTTTCTTCCAGAACTCATAAACACTTTTTTTTTTTTTTCCCCCTGACATCAGTGAGATCCCTTCTGAACCTTCTCTCCTCCAGGCTGAACAGTCTCATTTACTTTTCCTCATATGAGAGATGTTCTATATGATCCCATACCTCATCTTAGTGGTCCTTTGCTGCAACCTCTTCAGTATGTCCATGTTTCTCTTGTAATGGAGATCACAGCACTGGCCACAGCACTCCAGGTATGGCCCCACCAGTGCTGAATAAAGGGGAAGAATCACTCTCCTGACTTCTTGGTAATGCTTTGCCTAACACAGACCTGGACATCATTTACATTTTTTTCATAACAAGAACAAATTACTTACTCATGTTCAACTTTAAGTCCACCAGGAACCCCCAAGTCCTTTTATGCAAAGATGCTTTCCAACCACTCAGTATCCAGCATGTAGTGGTCCATCATGACAAGGTTGTCATGTGTTACTGGAAAATAACTGATGTGAATCTGTGTACTTTCCATGAGATACATGGAAAAGTGCTGGTTATATTCAGGTGCTGAATGACATTTCAGTGGTATACATATCACCTAATTCCAAGTATCCACAAACTAACAGATTGTCTTCAGTCTCTTTTGAAAATAATATTGATTATTCTATAATACTTCTTATCTCATGAACAAGCAAGTATTTAACAAATAGGTGGTCACTTCTACATGTAGAAGCCTAAACTCAAGAAATCAATTTTGAAAAGCCAATCTTGCTTTTATAGGAAATAGACGTTATCAAGAAGGGGAAAAAGCAATTAATCAAACAATCAAAAATAAAAAACAAAACCCCCACATTTTTGGAGGTCCTAACAGCTATACTGTTGAGAATGCTCAATTGTCAACTGCACTCCTGTCTTTCCTAATCTTATTCCCAAGGCATTCATCTTCTGCCTAACATCATTTGACATTGAACACTTGTATCTCCGAGGTACAATAAGAACTTAGATATAAATGCTCAAGCTGCAACAATGAGAGTTGTGTACAGTCTTTTCAACACAGTTTAATGATCAGACTGGTCACTCATAAAGTGGGAGAATTATTAAGAGGGAGAACTGAGTTCTCTCCCTTACTTGTAATCCATAGCTTTCTCACCCTGCAAAAGTTCCTTACTGAAAGATAAATAGGAGCTACCAGGAATTCTGCTCTCTGGTCTTTTATCTTTGTGGTGGTTTTGGTTGGGTGTTTGTTTGTTTGTTTGTTTGTTTCCCCAGTTAATTTTGGTTTGATAAGGGTTAGTTTTTTTTGTTTTCTACAGTCATAATATTTAAAACATAAAAATAATTAAGGAATCAAAACCATGAATATATACATTCTCACACCCCACATATCCTTACCAATTCATGCCACTGACCAATTTTGTTCCTATCACTACCCCCATTACCATATGTTTATCAGATCTGTATGTTGTGTCTTCTGTCTCCTATGGCCAGATAGTCTTAAAAGGAGCACTCTCCTTCCACATACACTGACACCCAACTAGTGAACATCATGAATTGCTACTGCCTCCAATTTTGGTTTTATTGCAATAAGTTAAGATGAACGAGTAATTTTTCAGCAGAAAACTTTATAACCACTCAAGAACACATACATCATTGGGTTGGTAGCAAAGATTTAGCTCCAATGTTCTCAGTGTTTGTACATTACTTTTCAAAATGAACTTAACATTATGTCTAGGAGACTATTTTTAACATTCTGAGCTGTCAGAATGGATTGATTCTCATAGATAAGGTGAAAAATTTAAAGTAATTATTTAGTAGATAGAAGAGGGATGTTTGCCTACAAATAATTTAATAACTGTAGTGGTGTTGTGTTTGGTGTTTTTTGGTTTGTTTGGTTGGGTTTTTTTGGTGTGTGTGTTGTTGTTGTTGTTTTCGCCAGTGGATGGGGATGGTGGATATCACTAGTTCTACAAAGAGAACTTTTAAGCTGACTATCTAGTACATATGATTAAGTAACAAGTATGGGTGATCACTGATATGTTGTCAGTATATTAAATCCAACAGAGAGCTTTGCAAGTATGTGACATATATATTGCAAACTTCTTGGAAACTTTCTGAGTTTAGCATATACGGTCATGGCTTTAGCATCAGCAGAAGATTTAATCTTTTTTTTTTTTAATATTTACTGATTGTCTTGAAGGGTTTGGTATCCCATTGTAGATGTAAAGAGCTGATTATGACAAATTACAAAATAAAATATATAAATAATCAGAGATGAAACAGTTAAATTTGCAACAGTATGAGAACCTGTAATGACTGAAATTTAGATCTGACTTCACTGTAATTGGAATTCAGGCTACTAGAATCTGGTTCAATTCCACTATCATCAATAAAAGTTTGGAAAAAAGGATTGTACTTGACCTATATTGAGAGAGAAAGAGATCAGGTATAAAAGACAAGATTTAAGTGAATATTATACAGTCATTCTATGGAATGACATTTAGAGACCTATGACGGGCAGCATACTGTCACTAATTTCCTAGGAACAGAAGTAGAAACACAGCAAATTATTCAGAGTAAGTAAAAAGCAGAAAAAATAAAAAGCAGAAAAAGTAGAGCATTGACATGCTGCTTTCTCTTTTCATAATGTATTTTAATTTCTAATAGAGTACAGTGTTTTCCAGATAGGAGTCATCAAAAAAAAATGTGGTGATTATAGAAAATATCAATCAAAGAAAATTAATACTATTTTCTTGGTGTGATGATGTTAATGCAGAGGTTTCTTAACTACTGTTGTTCTTAAATGAACAAAACTGTTTACAATAACGGGGACGAAAAAATTCCAGAAGAATAAATAACAAAGATATCAGACCACTGAGAAAGATATTAAGCCTAAAGGAGTATAGATGTATGTACAACTGCTGATGATGACACAGGCTGTCTTTTGAGAATCTTCTTTTTGGTTTTGTAATTGAAACACTAGACATAAAATTCTGATAGTAAGCACAGAAAAGATATTTCATTGTGACGATATCAAAGTATCTAAATATAAAATCTGATTGATTCATAATTATATAATACCACTCTTCTCATATGTGTCTTAATATGCAAAACAGAAAAACAATATCTAATCTTAAAGACTTCTGAAACAAAAACTTCCAGGACCCTGGGCCCCCTCCCTCCCCCTCCCAAAAACTCAGTAATTTCTTTCATACAAAAATATAACCTCACACTAAAAAGGGGGTATCCCAGCACCACCAAAAACGACAAAAGCTTTTTATTTGCTGAGAGTGAAAATTTATTTGAACGTATTGAAAATGCAGTTCCAATCCAGAGAAATTCATTCCAGTTTGACTGCTTATTCTCTGAGAAAAGAAGTAAGACCTCACTGAAAAGCTGAATCTTGAATCTTTTTCTGCACTTGAACGTATTGCTTGCCAGCGCAGTTGTCACATTCCTGAAGCAGTAATTGGTTGTTCAGTTGATGGTTTTTAAAATTCACTATTTGTTTTTCAGTTATACTTAAGGCATGTTCAGGATTCAAACCCTCTCTTACTCATTAACCATATGCAGAAAAAAAAAAAGAAAGTTTTTCAGTTTATTTTCTGAAAAAGCTTTTGACCTTGCTATATCCACAGCTTGTTTTCTGGAGTATTAAAACATCACCTATCAGCCACAGAGAGTGTATGATAACTTCTGTATTGGTGTATATTTAATATACTGTAATAGTTTTATATTGGTGTATATTTAATATACTGTAATAGTTTATGATCTCTTTTATTTTGTGGAAATTTAACTTCTACAGTATTACTTTTGTTTCTGAATTTCTAATCACACATGTTTTTGTCCTTCTAAAACTGAACAGGAAATGCTATGTGTTATTCCTAGGTTTTGTGATGTCACTAATTTCTATGTGCAGGTCCATTTTCTGTTCAGATTACAGAACTTTCATCTGAACATGACCTACGGTCAGCAATTTATACGTTGGCCAGAGATCTGCAAAATAAATTCCTTTCATAAAATGTTTTGACTTTCACAATTTTACAAATTCCATTCTCTAAATCAGCTTTCGTTTTTCAAATGTTTATCTAGAAAGTAAAAAACTTCAGTTACTTACTATTTTAGTTTTTTGCCTTTGAAACCCTTCAAGTCACTTGCTTCTCAATAGGATTACAAGGTATATTTACCTTGTCTATTAGCAATAGAGTTTGCTGTAGGAAATTATGCTTTATTCCTCCTCCATAAGTTTAAGCACACTGATTTAATTTTCTTTCTATGGGTACCTGGACATTGTTACTAGCAACACAAATCAAATATTTTCCTACTTATAACTATGTGTACGTACAGTAGAATTTTCTCCTTTACTACTTGGATACATTGTTCAGCTGGTCGTACAGAATAAGACTAGGAACCAGTTTTTGCATAATGCACTTAGGTTACCCAGAACAAACAAGCAATCATATAAAAATGAGATATATCCGAACATAGGTCATGTCATCATGTCTGCAACCCTAGCCTCAGCAGTAGTTGCTAACAAGTCTGTAATAACAGAAGTTAATGCAAACTTTCCGACATTAACATCTAGATTACATCATTTTTTACTGTTAGTCACTAAAAAAGTTGCTGACAGACGTAGTAATGTAACACACTTAAGCAGAGCAGTAAAACATGCTACTACCTTACTGTGAACTTGCCTAAAACACTTCTCTAGGAGTAGAGCAGACAGGTAGAGTCTTTGATTGTCTGGCAGCTGAAACTGTCCTCACAAGTTCTAGGAGAGGTAAAATTAGAAAGGTTCTCCTCATTGTACATATTCAACTGATTCCTCCTCCTGCCACCTCCATTTCTTTTACTGTAGGATAATGTCATTTTTCATGACTGTATGTGGAGAGGGCAATTAAGCTATGTTCTTATAGCTTCTTCTTAGGTCTTTATGTGTTTCTTTCTTTTTCTTAATATATTTCTGTCCCCTGTCAGGCAGAAGCTGTAAAAGGAAAATTCTTACACTCTTCTACAGTGTGAGTTAAGAACAAAGATGAACTGTGAGTCCTTGTTGAAAAGATTTTGTCTTTTGAAGCCACATGCTTCCTAAGGAATGTCAGGAATGGATACCTATAACTGAATTACTTTGAAAAATGGCACTAGGGGAGAAAAGGAGTTTGACTGTACAAGACAAATCTATATAAATATTAACAGGGGCTAATTGAATGTATTTATAGTAAAGGAATTAATGATTAACAAATTTTGATACATACAGAACTCTCAAATATATTTAGGCAAGGTATAGGAATGACTAAACTGTACCAACTCACAGGACCAGTTCTTCAGGTTTCTCTCATTTGTTTCTGCACTGTCTTTCACCCTGTCGTCAAAGAGCTTCCTCAGAAAAAAAAATATGAACATGAGAAATATAAATATGAACTATGAAAGGGGGGTTGTGCACTTCTGTCTGTTTGCTTACTTTGTTTTTCAAATATTCATTATTTTCTCTCTTGATTCTACATGACTTTTAGTGCATAAAATATAAATGTTAATTTATACTGTATCTCTTATTTTGAACACAGGGACAATGTTTTAAGCCATTGCTGTAGATGGGAAAACAACTCATTTGATGTAGAAAATTAATTTGTCCACCGCTTAATAAAGAATGCAATCCATCTGTTATGAGGCTAGTCACATAAATAAAAATAATTATTAAGCTAAATTTTTCAATGAGGAACATGTAGTATATTTGGCCACATCCACTTCTTTCATCAAGAAAATAGCATCTAGCCATTAACCTGATATCTCCCCAAAAATGGGAGATGATGTTATGCAATTCAATGCATGAACTATGTGGACAATTTTTTAGTAATTTTCTGTAAATATATTTAACATTTATAGCACACAGGGGGGAAAAGGAAATAATATTACATTTCTTGATAAGAATTAAGTTTTTTAACTGCAAATTTATTTCCTGTAGGATCTCTTCTTCACATACTGGTAACAATTTTGTAAAGAGAGCTTTTTATATCAGATCCTTCATGCAGTAAGTGATAAAAATAAAGAATGGCCTTTCTGAACAAAACTGGCTATATACTTTCACTTTTTCTGATGGGTACCCTATTATTTCAGAATAACATTTTGGTGTTAAAAGATACATGACTGGATACATTATCTTAGCCCTGGTTGTGACATGAAAGCTTAAAATATGTTATTATTGTGTTAGTTGTGAAGGTCTATAACAAGTATAACAATTCACAAATGAGATAAGAGAAGAAATTAAAAAAAAAAAGTAAGGACGTCGTGTAAACTGTTTGGTTTTTGTTTGGTTATTTTTTGGTTTGGGGTTTTGTTGGGGTTTTTTTGTTTGTTTGTTTTTGTTTGTTTGTTTGTTTTTTTATGATAGATCAGAAACTTGCTTAAATAAATGACCAAGGGTTTCTGATTGTAATGGTAAAGATAATGTAACACCTATGAAAAATTGTGAAAGAGCACAAGAAGTTTTAGCTTTATTACATTAGATTTTTTGTTGGATTTCTTTTAATCTTGTGAAGATCAAACAAAGTTTAACAAGTATCTGTTTGATTTTGATTCAACCTCTTTCTTAATATTATAAAATATTTTATTCTATAGATCTCTGTTCTACACAACCAGAGATGCAGATTCACAAATAATTGATTTAATTAAAATTTAGTACAGCAGTTTCAGTTTTGAAATCATTGACCATGATGGAACTGTAGGTAAAGTAAATTTATTTCAAGATCATAAAAAAATTACAAAAAGCATGAAACAACTGAAAAAATAAAACCACTTTTCCACTGTTACTGTTACCCATGTGGCAGAGAACCGAACTGACATTTTACACATCCGTGTCATTTCAGTTTTTCCAAGTGCTATTCATTGCTCTTTTCCCATCTCCCTCCAATTGTCATTACCCACAAAACAGATGCTTGCATTCTCAAATACTGCCATTCTGCTTTGTGGTCCTGCTTTGGAGTGGTAGATGCACCCACCCCAACAACAACCCAACGTAGACCTGACAAAAGCCCACTAAACTTCCCACCACAGCTGTGGTCATGCTCGTACAGTGCAGGTCAGATATATGGGAGTCAACAGTAAGGAAGTCAGGGGCTTGGAAGTTGGCCAAAATGCACAAAAGCTTAAGAATTTTTAAGTTGGCTGTGTAGTATTAATTCCCAACTAATATTATAAACCTGTGGATTGTTAATTGTTGGAGTCAAAGCAGTTTTGGTTAGAGTAAAACTTAGCTTGACTTTGTTACTGTTTTGTAAAATAAATAAATCTAGTTTATAGTTTGTTAGCTGGATTGGCTTGTCTTTGTGAAGTTTTGCAATATTTGGTAAGAAAATTCTGTTCAGTTTAATAGGATATTCCTTTATCAATTTGAAGTAATTCTTCCTTCTAAAAACACTAGAAGAGAATGGTATGTTTTTGTAATGAATTACAGTATTATCTTCTTTTAGGTTATTATGTTAAATTTGGATGAAACATAGAATGTATGGGGTGTCAATCTTCAGATAATATTCTTTGTGGATATATCATAGTCCCCAGAAATCTTAAATAAAATTGAGAATTGTGTGGGTATGCAAGTAATCTTTAGAATATACACATGGGAGCTTCTAATAGACTGTTCCTTTTTGACTTCTTATCATTCTGCTTTCCCACACTGAGTCTTCTCTACTCCCTTTGATCCCTCTTTTCCCTGCTTCTTGTTCCTCACCTAAACATTGCAAATAAGTAAACCTCAAATCAGTCTTGAAGGTGATCTGGAGAACTTTTTCTGCTGATTCAAGATGATGCACGCTCTCCCTAACCGTGAGGCTGAGGCTCTCCAGGGACATCCCTGGGCGGTTCGAGGCAGGGGCTCGTTTTTCTGACTGGCATGACAGGCTTCTACCACCTGCCATTGCTCGTCTAAAAGGTTTAGAAATAAAAATAAACCTCTAAAAGGTTTATAAATAAACCTTTTGTCATGTAACCTAGTGGTCATCAAAATATAGCCACTTGTTTTGTTCGATTAAAAGCTGTCAGAAAGAGCAGTATTACTGGATTCTCTTTAGTCAAGTAATTACTATGAGGAGTTCTTACTTAAACTGCAACTTAACTTCTTTACGTGTTTCCTTCAGTTCTTTTCTTGCCAAGCAGATGATAATCTCTTTTATGAGAATGAAGCTAAACAATAGAAGGTTTGTGCTTGCTTATGAGGTAAAGGAGCAGAATATAACACTATGTGATAAATAAGTATACTATAGCTTATTTAAATAAAATTTCATAAGATAATAATATGTATTTTTTTTTTTAAATCTGAAAAGGTATTGTCTGCCTACCCAATTTTGCTGCAAATATATGATATACAGTGTAGTATAACAATAGTTTCAATGCTGAGAATGAAATATGCAAGAGATCCTTTTATTTTCTCTCAAATACTTTAACAATCCTTTTCCAGTCCAATGAAATTTAGTGCACGTTAATGTTGTACTAAATCACCTGAGTAAGCAACAAGACAAAGCACACATATGGAGACATAAGCAAAACCATATTCTCAGATACCAGATGGTCTTACAACACAAGTAATTGTCATTAAAATGAACAACACATATTCCTTACTTGTGACATTCCAACAGTTATGCCAGGTTTCTGATAACAGGCTATTTCCAGGCAGTGGCTCCCAGCTGTGTTGCTTCATTTCTATGCATGAGCTGAATACATGAAGTCAGACTATGTACAGGAGCCAATGAATGTATACTCTGTGTAATCTGTGCTCTTCTTAGTTTAGGTTTTACCCTGCCAGGTCTTGTTTCTGACACAGAACAGACACATTCTAGTTTCATTTTCTTTTTTTTTTTTTTTTCCCTTTGCTTCACTTCTGTTTTTGTAGTTGACGCATCTAATTATTGAAGAAATGCATATTTTCCACAGAAAAATGTATTCTAGAAAATGCTACCATTCGTGTAAGAGATTCTAAAGATATTAAAAATCTACAATAAACTGTAATATGCAGACATAAAAAAACCCAAAATAACAGAAAATCAGTCTCACTACCAGATGGTTTGTTAATACTAACAGCACAAAACTCAAGTTTTCAATTTTACCAAAACTTGACATTGCTTGATCCATCATCTTCAATTATTCTTCTGACAGCTGATTCCTCATACTTTGTTGTTCAATAGCTCAATGAATTTTGATATATTTCAGAATTTTAAAAAATGGTATTCAAACAGGCTGATAACTTCTAACTCTCAAGTTCTTAATCAGCCACTGATATTCAGGTCAATAAAATTCCCAGTAACAATGGCCATTTTTAATAGCAGAATAGGAAAATAAAAACTGTTCTGGAAAGCTAAGACATATCCAAAATTAATGATGTGGCCTAGCTGTATGAGGAAAATTCACATTCATGAGTGCTAGAAACTTCCTATGGAATTATACCTGCATTACTCTCTAATGGAAAATGAATGGACAGCTCAGGCAAACTACAGTTCTGACTTTTCCAAACTAAGCACTCTGTCTACAGCTCTGGGGATTCAACCTCATTCTCATTTTTTCTTCTGGCCCAACATAGATATCATTAACACTGAAGAATATATTTGTACTCCTCCATAACCTCCCAAATGCACACTGTCCTGAGATTAATTTGTGAGAAGTTTATTTTAGGTTTCCTGACACACAATTTGTCTGCCAGTGGTGTAGCTCCTTTGTGTGTTGAATAACCTTATGATCACAGTAGTCAGAAAAATTTGTGAGGTTAAACACTTAATGGATGGCACCAAAACTTTGGCACCAGCATGAAATGGACACATTCTCTAAAAAGAGAAGAAAAGTACCCAAAGATTTTCAACATTTACAGCTAAGTTTAATCAGAATTAAACTAAGATGGAAAACCCTTAAAATACAGAAAATTCAGGTGAGTTGTAAAGAAAAATTAAATTGAAATATTTGAAATAAAACTCTTTTTCTTCCCACTGTGTCCCCTACCAGTCCTTTACGTACATCTTTCAGTCCTAAGTCTACCATTTAGCAGTTTTTACTGCTTTCTCAAGGGAAGTTTTTAGTTTGTCATCCTTGTCATCTTTGCCATTCAACCTTGTTCTTCTTAATAACTTTTCAGTCTCTGTGTCTTCAAAAGCCTCTTTTCCTTATACATCATTTCCTCCTCACCTGTCCTACATTACATCCTAGAGATTTCTGTACCTGAGCATATGTGGTTGCTTGTGAGGAAAGGGCAATCTATAGCTCTCTCTAAAGGTTTCAGCTGATACAACCCTAAAGACAAAGCACACAGTCTTCATCCACACAGAAACTTTTAAGAAGACATAACATCCCACAAATTATGTATTGACAGCTACACTATCCAGCACAGACACAAGCAATACAGACTAGTCAATTATTTCTTTTTTCTTGCTAGTGCACACTGGCTTCTTAAATCATCCCTGATTTGTGAATGGGGTTGTTCAGCCTGGAGAAATGGAGGCTAAATAGAGACCTCATTGCTCTCTACAACTACCTGAAAGGAGGCTGCAGAGAGGTGGTTGTTGGTCTTTTCTCCCAGGTGACAAGTGATAAGACAAGAGGAAATGGTCTCAGGTTGCAGAAAATACCTTGATGCTGTGCAAGCACTGTTCAGCAATAACCAAAACATTGGTGTATCATCATTGTTTTAGCCACAAATCTAAAACACAGGTCCTTACTGGCTGTTGGGAAGAAAATTAACTTTATCCCAACCAGAGCCAACACACATCATTAAATAGCTTGAAGTTTGCTTTGAATCTAGATAAAGGGAGCTTTCACTTATTTAGAAAAATGTGTGGAGAGGTATTCTAAGCTACCCATCAAATTACCTCTATAATCAGTTGATGTTATTAAAACATTTTCCTAAATATTATCTGATAAACATAAAGTCTAGAGAGACGTACAAATCTATTTGGGGGTTAAAGAACATCTCTACATATTGAGGGAGAGATTAATCCTCCATTTAGATTTTCTTGTCCTTGACACAGCTTGTTTATGTTGTCTAGTTTTTTATAACACTGAGTGTAAGTATTGCAATATAAGCAGTATTTTAATACATATTTGCAATATACAAGTAAATATATACTTATAGGTATTTTATGTGTAGTTCATAAATACACACACTTTCAAATAGATTTTAAATATTCAAAATCGAAGGGTTATTTAATAAAAAAACAGTTAAAGCTATTGTTTGCTGAGTTTAAGACACATTTCATTAGCTTTTCTGGGTGATGACTGATCTGTATGCTCTCTTTTCTGACTTGATTGTCAGATGGTTTGCTTTATTACGATTGACCTGTCAGCCATAGGACAGCATTTGCCTCTGACTCTTAAAATGAAAATCAGTTGTGTATTTTTATTTTATTGAAGAACAACTTTAACTTCACAACAGAAGTTAAATTGAACAAGCCCTTAAGCCCCATCTCATCCTAGTCATATGGGAAGAAAGATGTCATGAATTGTTACTTCCAATATTGGTACTGAAATTTAACATGTATATACATTCTTCTTAAAACTCAAAGACACATGGTGTAATATAGGAAGACATATGTCAGTGTAAATCACAGAAATGTAGAATATCTCAATAGCAGGGACCCATAAGGTTCATTGCATTCAACTCCTTTCTCCTCACAGGACTACCTAAAACTGAACCAGGTGACTAAAAGCATGTCATGGCTTAGCTCTGGCTAGAAAAATACCACGAAGCCACTCTCACAAATATCCATCCCTTCCTCCACAGGACAGGAAGAATCAGAGGGAAAAGAAACAAGGAAGCTCATAAAATTGAGATGAGCTATTTACTAATTGAATCTAAATGAATATATACAAATACTACTGGTAATAAATAAGTAAAATACTAGAAAATAAAATATATGATACAATTATGATACAGTTGCTCACCACCCACTAACCAATGCACAACCAGGTCCCAAGAAGTAAGAGTCAGAACCAGAAAGCCCGAGAGCCCCAGCCCGAGAGCTGGAGGCCAAGAGGTATCGCAGCAGAGTCTGAGTGAACCCTATCAGTGATAGCATGACTAGCAAAACTAACAAATCCACCAACTCAGTCCAAATAAGCGATCAAAGGAGTTAGCAAAGCAGCTAATGCAGGAGTTAGGGGGAGTGTTAACAAGTGTAAGGAAGTAAAAGAGTAACAGAGAGTAATGGCTCCTGGACCCGTTCTCTGCCCACCTACCAAGTATGATGTACTATGGAATTAAATACTTCCTTGGTCAGTTTGGATCAGCTGGCTGAAATCTGTGTCCACTACTCTGCCTGTACAGTTGGGAATTCAGCTGCAGTATCAGAAGTAAAGATCTTGAATTTGGTGCAGGCATTACCAATCGTCATCTAAGAAGACCTTGTCAGTACTTTTCTCAGTGTAAATACAGGAACACAGCTTCATAGTAGCCATGGTAAAGAGAGTTAACTCTTTCCTGACTAAACTCAACTCAGAGCATCATCCAGATGCTCCTAAGTCTCTGACAGGGTTGGTGCCTTGATCACTCCACTATCCAGGATGGGGGGGATGAGGGCAGCCCCAGCTCTGAGTATGTGGCACCTCCTAATGTCTTGTCATGCCAGGCTGAGACTGGGCCAGGCCATGAGCACAGGGTGAGCCTAGCCTAGGGGAACCATAGTCAGGCAAGGCAGTGCTGTTTGGAGCTGGAAACTAGCCATGTTGCAGGTATCACTGGAACAGGAGCTGGTGGCTCCAGGGGGCTGACATGGAGTTCTGTGCCATGGGCAGGTTGAAAAGAGTCCTGAGGGGATGGACAGGGACAGCCATGCCTGGTAGTGCCTCAGGGACCATGAGATCCCTTTGTGGAGACAGGACTCTGATACTATGAAGATAACTGGAAGAGGGTGAAATGCCTTGTGTGACTGGAGTGCTGTGATGAATGGATATTGGCTTTTTAGATAGAACAAGCATGAAAGAGGATGGGGCAGGTCGCCCTTATATGACGAAGCATTTAAAATGCATGGAGTTTTGCTCTAGAATGATCGACAGATTAAGAGCTTGTGAGTCAGGATCAGAGGTGAGAATAACAGTGTGATAGGATTTTGTTACAAAGCACCCAATCAGGGTTAAGAAATAGACAAAGTCTTGAGAAACTCAAGAGAGTCTCCAAATAACACATCCTGTCTCTTAAAAGGGCACTCCAACTTTTCTGACCTCTGGAGGTTTAACACAGTGGGACATAAGCAATCCAGAAGGTTTTGGGTGGTGCTTGGCACAACTTCTGAACATACATGCTGGACAGGCCTATCAGGAAACACCCTTTCCTGGATCTGCAACTCAGGAGCAAAGAACTGTTTGGAGATGTGATAATCAGTGATAACCTTGGCTGTAGCAACCATGAAGCAGTAAGGTTTTAGATCCCAAGCCCGGTGAGGAAAGCAAGTAGGATAGCATACAGACCCTGGACATCAGGAGAGCAGGCTCGTTCAGGGAATTGTCAAATGGTATCCTCTGAGAGACTGCCCTGAAGGACAGAGGAGCTCTAGATAGTTTGTAGGTCTTTAGGTACAGCTCCTCTCTGGTCTCCAGGAAGGGTCCCCCAGCTCGATTTTCCACTCCAGAGCCCTTCAGCTTGCTGACTTTGCTGAAATGGTGGGTACATTGGGTTTTAAACTGCCACCATCACTCTTGTCCCCGCCCATGCTGAATCAGAGCTGACTCTCATCAGCAGCTCAACAGCTCACTCTTTTTCACAGTCTTTACATCATACAGTAAAAGTGTCTTAGTTGTATGTGGTGCAATGAGATTAGACCTTAGGGAAAACTATTGAGATTCTTTAATAATACAGTGTTAATTCTGTAAACCTGTAAATGGGAATTTGCTATTTTTAGGAAAAGGCCAGAGGGTTGGTGTTAGCCTGGGAGTGGAGTCTCAGGACTTCTCGGTATTGCCAACTCAACACTACACCGCCTCTTGCTCACTGTCCCCTGGTGGATGGGGGAGAGAATTGGAAGAGTAAAAATGAGAAAACGCATGGGTTGAGCTAAAGACAGTTTAACAGGCAAAGTAAAAGACACCAGGCACCTTCGCAGGGATGGGAGCAAGCAGAGGCCAGCCTACAGGAGGTGGTCAGGATCAGGCCTGGTGAGGGGAACCATATTCAGCTCAGCCCCAGGATGGCTGGGCAGGGCTGTGGGGATGGGGCCAGGCTGAAGGTCAACCAGGAAACTAGTCCAGCAGAAGACAGGAACATCATTGGTGCAGAAGTGTGGTTGTGAGGGAGCTTAGCCAGGTCAGGTAGAAGAGGGTGGGATAGTGGAAATGGAACACAGGGCTCCAGCACCCCTTGTTAAGTGGAAATTGTCACTGTTGACTGCCTCTCTTCAGAGACCCATAGGATCACTGCAGAGGGTAACCATAATCCTGAGGCAGAGGTATAGGTACAGTAAGGATTATTGTTTAACAGGTTTTACTGTATTATTATCAAAGAAGTTTTTCTGTATTAATTTTCTGTATTAATTTAAACTATTATTTTTATTGTTACTGGACTAATGGTCACTTTTTGTTTCATTTCAATTTAGCAATTGATATTTTCTTTAGGCAAACAATAATCACCTAGCTCTATATGTGAGTTTCATTTTCTCTATATCTAGTTTTGAGTGTAATGGTAGAGGAAATAAATATAAATATTGTTAATTATTATAAAAAATCCAACAAGTTTGTATGCTAAAATAGTATCATATCTATTACAAAATACACCAGTCCATGAAATAAATGTAGGAAAGATACTGAAAAGGTTGTATAATCTCTTTCAGAAAGAATATTGTAAAGAATCAGTTTTAATTATTGTAGTCACCCCAGAATAACCTTACAGTATTAACAGGCTATGCGGAACTAAACCGGTCACCCACCCTCCCTCCCTCCCTCCCTC
>NW_010249245.1:1907-11946 GCF_000690775.1 Eurypyga helias | reverse complement strand
TTTAAATTATTTTTATTTTAAAATACGTTTTATATTTCCAACAGTCACTACTCCAAAGCCTCTCATTATTTTTAATTACATTGCCTTGTTTCTAGTGGTTTGTTTTCTGTGTTCTGGAAAATTAGCAAATGGAAGTTGTATATATACAATGCTTGCAAATTTTTTGGATAAACAAATTTGGGAAATGATCCATTCCTCCAAGGTTTTCTTTGCGGGAAACTCTGTGTTAATGGCATATAGTCACAGGTTCAATAAGTAGATGAGTGGTTCCTGTGGGTTGACAGGGACCATGTTTGCTGAATGTGTAAATGTCATCGTTTCTTTTCCAGAGTTCATTCCATATGTGTTTCAAGTGATGTCCCTACTTCTGGAAATGCATAAAAATGAAATCCCATCGTCCTACATGGCGTTGTTTCCTCATCTACTTCAGCCAGTGTTATGGGAGAGGACAGGGAACATTCCCCCTTTGGTCCGACTCCTGCAGGCTTATTTAGAGCGGGGTGCCAATACAATAGCAAGCGCTGCTGCTGACAAAATTGTAAGTTGGATTGATTCAGTCACAATGTAGGCCTCTGGGCATGTCGATTTAAGATGAAAAATTAGAAGGAGCTCTTTCCTGTAGTGAATACCTGGATTTGTGCAGAATTTATGCTGGCACTTTAAATAAATAGTGCTCATGTAGGAAGATGACTTTCCAAGACACATTTTTTTGTGAACGCAGGCTTTTTGGATGCTTTGCCATTATATGGTAAGATAAATCCTTAGACTGTCATGCTTTTGTCAATTAAGATGTAAAATTCCTGCACTTGGTCCTTGCCATCAGGTAGATTTCCACAATTTTCCTGTCTCGTTTGCCTCATTTTGAACACTGTGGACCAGGAAAATTCACAGGTTCATTCCAGACGAGTGAGGAGAAGCCGAGGTGTTGGGAGATCTGAGGGTTAGTGAATGCAGAGGGAGATTTATTCTGCATACTTGGCTTCTGTTATTTCTGCTGCGTGATCTGCTGTAGTCAGACCCGATTAGGCAATGCCATCGGTGAAGCAGACGTGCATGTTGAAATTGGCTTTGGTGTTCATTTGATCAAGGTTAATCTCGATGCTCAAAGGAACATCACTTGGTCCTGATAGAAATCTCCTCCTTGTCCTTACCCGCAGAAGCGGAATCCTGGTTTAGGTTATGAAAGCTTTGCCTTGGTGTGTGTCTGAGATGGTAAGGGCCAACTTTCTGGTAGGTCACATGTGAAGAACTGTTGTATAGAGTTTTATGTTTGCTTTGCTTACAGCCTGGATTGTTAGGAGTGTTCCAGAAGTTGATTGCCTCTAAAGCTAATGACCATCAAGGATTCTATCTTCTCAACAGTATTATAGAGCATATGCCTCCGTGAGTATGAGTTGAGATTACATTCTAAACCGATTTCTGTGACCTTTAATATCTGGGATGTTTGTACGCTTCATAGTTAATGTTCACCTGAAAAATGTCACCTTTGCAAGTAAAATAGAATTGAACAATTCTGTACATATTTTCTGTGAAGTGACACTAATAAAATCCTGGTGTGGATTGAGTAACTATTCTTTTTAAATTTCCAGTGAGTCAGTTGACCAGTACAGGAAACAGATCTTCATTCTGCTATTCCAAAGACTTCAAAATTCCAAAACAACAAAATTTATTAAAAGTAAGTTCCTTGCTACATGAAAAGCTTCGGTGGTGGTGATGCCAACAGTTTAGAACATGCAGCTGGACTGAATTAAGTATCTTATCATGTCTTGGTGTTCAGCAGATGAGGGGATACAAGTGACTCGGCAGCAGTGACTTGCTTCAAATTACTTTGTAATCAAGGGTGGCAGGGAGTGCAGTTGTCACAGCAGGTGACAGTTTCCTGAAAACTGAAGGAATGGAACTAAAGCAGGGAAAAGAACTTGTGTATTCTTCTTACTTTCTTACTCTGTGTGATGTCATTATCGGAAAGTGTCTCCATTTAATCCTCAGCTAACAACCAGCAAAGTTTCACTTTCTCAGAATGCAGTAATTAATACTGACCACACTTCTTTTACTACATGTAGTTGTGTGTTATAACTGTTAAATATTGTATACATCTGTGTCATGCTGCCTTAATATGACTGAAGTTACTGATAAGGTCTTATGTTAAACTAGGAAAGCTGTGATAAATTATTGAAATATATATTTTGGTTATTTCTGCTGTAACAGGTTGATTATTGTCTTACTGATTAAATTATTTTAATCATACTATCACTGCACAAATTATGCAATTTCTATTACTTAATCCTATAAAATCTGATTAATGCTACCTGATAGGAGCCAAACGGATAGGATTGCTTATAATGGTCTTCCACAACCCAAATTTAAGTGGTGCTTTTAATGCAATTGCATCTGTGCTCTGGCACAAAGGCCATGCAAAGGGGTTCACAACTGATCTGAAAAACCACATTGCATAAAGTTTTTGGCTAAGAGCGTTGAAGAGTTGTTTTGTTCCTTGATCTGAATAATGTGCAAGTAGCTTTTTCGAATGCTTCAGCACTGCTGTCAGGGCAAAAAGGACTGAATCTTTTCTTAGTTATTTTACCGCCGTGTTTTAGTGTGGTGCAGAACGTGTAAAGATCAGTTTTTAGGCAGACTTCAAGGCAGCGAGTTCACATACGTCACTAGAACGGGACATTTATAAAGACTGCCACTTCCATCCCCTTGAAAAACTTGTTGGAATGTATTTTGCTGACTCTAAAGCTATTCTTTTGCTTTGATATTGAGTTATAATTTGACCTTTTTCTTGTTACAGGTTTCCTAGTCTTCATTAACTTGTACTGCATAAAATATGGGGCATTAGCTCTGCAGGAAATATTTGACAGCATACAGCCAAAGTTAGTGTGATTTTTATTTATTTATTTATTTAAGACTGCTGTGTAACGTGTATCTTTTAGAGTAGAAATAGTTGTCTCCTTTAGCTAAAATCGCAAACTGCATTCATCACTAATTTGACTAGCCAGACGTTTCTTCCAACACAGTTGATTTACTTGTCTAGGATTTTTCTTTTTCTGACTTTCTGCTCACAGTCCCTTGTCGATAGTTCCAGAACTAATCTCCTAAGCAGATCATTAAATGGAAGGAGCGATGTTTTTATTCTCCCTTTGTGGAGAGCTTGTACGCTTAAATTTTTACAGGGCATCTACTGCAACAGGGCAGCATCATAACAAGTTACCTGGTTTTCTGTTTTTCCTAGTTCTTCATATTGTTTCTGGTTTTCTTTCCTCACCATAAGGCTTTCTAATGCTTTTTCTTTTAATGTCATAATAGGATGTTTGGAATGGTTTTGGAGAAAATTATAATTCCTGAAATCCAGAAAGTGTCTGGACAAGTTGAAAAGAAAATCTGTGCTGTTGGCATTACGAAAATATTGACAGAATGTCCTCCTATGATGGACACTGAATACACCAAGCTGTGGTATGTAGAACGCTTCTTAAAGTTCTGATAGGGAGGGTCTTGGATTTCTTCTTTCTATCTGAGCTATCATCAAAATACGTTCTGCACATCGACTCCATTGTGACTTCTTCAGGCCTGCTGCTGTTATGGCACTGACTTTCAGGCTTTTCATACCACTTCCTTTTCTCAGCAAATAAAACTGTTTTCAAAGCAGATACCAGAACTAGTTTGAGATTTTTCATGATGGAGATGGCACTGATGGGAGTGGCTAGGACTGCTTTTAGAAAATACACTACTTCCTATTAGCTTCTGTCCTTTCTGAAAAGCTAAGCCCAGTTTTGACTTTTTCAGGAGACCTGAGCATAGGCACTTACAACCTGATAGACTGTAAGATCTTAGCTTGACAGCAGAGTGCTGGGGGAACCAACAGTCCTCTCTCTGGGGAAATGGTAAGCCAGTCTAGGATGTCAGGTAGCCTGAATTCGATGGCAATAACTGGACCCCTGAAGTAGAACTACTTTTTTTTATGTACTTAGAGAAAAGTCATGATCTGGAGAAGAATTCCTTTTCTTAGGTATGTGTCATGAAAATTTGGCCTGATTAAAAGATAAATACGTTGTTTGTGCTTTCAGTATGAGCACCTACTACACAAATCCACCATTTCTTAAATCCAGCTTAGCTTGGGCACTTATAATTTCAGTAGCTAAACAAGTGCCTGAAAGGGCATAGTTGTAAAGGGGTCTGAGTAATTTGAACATTCTTGTAAAATATACCACGTCATAATGTGTTTTAAGCACTCCAGTTTTATCCTCCCCTCTTCACATATAGGACTCCTTTGCTGCAGGCCCTCATTGGCCTCTTTGAACTGCCTGAGGATGACACTATCCCTGATGAAGAACACTTCATTGACATAGAAGATACTCCAGGATATCAGACTGCATTCTCTCAGCTAGCCTTTGCTGGAAAAAAAGAACATGATCCTGTAGGTCAGATGGTGAACAATCCTAGAATCCATCTGGCACAGTCTCTTCACAAACTGTCTACAGCATGCCCAGGCAGGGTAAGTGATACTCACACGTGACGTGCTAATGCTAAATTCTGCAGGGAGGAAATGCTTTTTTGATAATGGCTCTCTTGCTAATGTTTGATACTCAGCAAAGTGAAGTATGTCATAACCAGAATGCTAAGCATTGCTTGCTTTTACCCTCTAGTGGAACAGAGCTTTTGTAAGGTGGGTTTTTTTTTTCCCCTGGTTACCTTAGAAAGGCCATATTTTCACATGGCATATTTGAACTTATTGCTAAATTAAGCAGTTTCATAAATGAAAATTTACCCACTTACAGGTATAGAGCTAATAGTTGTCTCCAGTTCAGTTGTATGTACTCGGGAAATCTTGGGCAACTCATGCTAAGTTTCAGCAAGTTTACGGTTAACTATTGTAACCCATAGTGTCTTTGTTTTGTGCGAGACTTTGGTAAGTAAAGACTGCCTGAGAGATCAGGTGCATTCGGGTACCTGCTTTAATAACTGAAGGTTTTCTCTGCTCTTCCTTCATGCTTGATTCAGATAAGTAGTTCGTAAAACTGTCAGCATCAGGAATTGTAATTCCAGCAGCTGCTTTCACAGTGCAAAACTGCTGCTCTCCGTCTCTTGTTTGACTCTGTACCATATGTTGACGCAGTGATTAACGGGATAAAGCAGCACCTTCACGTGTACACACACTGACACTTCTGCTCTGTCGTATGTTTTAAGGTTCCATCCATGCTGAGTACTAGTCTGAATGCAGAAGCGTTGCAGTATCTCCAAGGATACCTCCAAGCTGCAAGTGTGACACTGCTCTGAATTGCATATATTCCACAAGCAAGATCAAAAGCTGTTTTGTTATACGGAAGGTTGACACTGACTTTTTTTTTTTTTTTAATAGCGGAGCTCAGACAAAATGAAAGATGCTACTCGAAAATGTATTGCAGAATCCATCTTGTAAAAGATAAATGTGGCTTTAAGCAGAAACTGAAAGAATCTGGTGGTTTGTGTACTCATAGATAAAAGGTGGCGAACTTCCATTCCCAGCTTAATTTCAAAGGGAATAGTCATAGCGGTTTGTTATGGGATTTATTTGAAATCAGCATCTGCAGTGTTCAGATAACATTCTGAGATGTGTGGAGAGCACTGGCTGTAGAAACTCACTTCGGTCACTAAAATTCCTTTTCATTTTGATGTTGTCCTTTGTATTTCTTTTGTCTTTCCTTAAACTTTATCTAAATTGTGAATAAATAAGAAGTACTTGTTTAAAATGCCTGTCACTCTGCGCTTACTGTTTTAGAAGAATTAGTTGGTTTAAAAAAGATAATGTTTTAACCTTAGGATAGAACAGTGGGACCATGAGGGTTTTTCTTTATCTGAAGGAATAGTTTAAATTCATTGTAGGATCATACAGAGCAAATCTAAAACTTCTGCAGAAGATCCGAAGCCATTATCACTCTTGATACTCATCAAGAGGTGCACCCCTTCTCGTTGAACAAGACATCAGTGTGGTGCAGTAGAGCAGGTAACACACTCTCCTAGAGCGGGTGTCAGTCTCCAAGTGGATTTTCAGTGATGTAGTTATTAAAACTGGAGCAGTGATCTTAGAGTTAAACTTAACTCAGACATTCTCCCTGTCTCCTCATCAATATACTGAGTAGGCTTGGTAGCCTGGAATTCAACGTGCACCAGTTTACCTTGCAGTTACGGCTGTTGAAGTGACCAGTTAAATGCCTGGGTCTGGCTGTGTTCTCAGATGGCCTAGGCACCAAACTGCTACACCATAGGCGCTCAGAGCACTGGTACTGCAGGGCTACAAATAAATCCGTTGTGGAGACTGAAAAATGCCTGAGTAAGAGTCAAGTCTCAGACTTCCATGACGTTAAGCAATGTCGTGCACGACTTTGGGGTTTTTTTTAGATACTTGTCCACAGAAATTCTGCAGATGACTTGAAATCATGTGTTTCTGTAGTTAGAATGCCTGTTGAAGTTGGGCGTAGTATCAGAAAAGTTGCTGAATTTACTGAGGGTGACACGGGGCAGAATCAGCTGTCTGGTGGTTCTTCCTTAATATCTGTGGCTGGCACACGAGAGTGCGTGCTGGCCATCTCTCTCACTACATAAAAAATGAGTAGCTTGTTAGACAATGGATTTAAACTACTAAGTGCCTAAAAAATGTACGAAAAGAGTCAGCATCAACAGGTTTTCTTGAATCTGGTCTGTAATGCAGTGTCAAACCCTCTTTGTTCATAGGAATGAAGTGAAGGCAGTTCTCAAGAGTGAAATACAGTGGTGATAAAGAACAGCATCTGCCTTACCGCTGATGAGAGAGCCTGTGATGTGCGGCATAAGTCTCCCGGAGCAGGCTGAATTTCAATAGACAGGCTGAAACCCCGTGGGAGATGTGTGACATTTGCAAGGAGCCGAGTGCCTACCTCGAATGTCAGTGTTAATTGAGCTGTGCTCGTTCACAACCTGCAAGCCAAAAGGATACTCCGTGTCTGCTGTGCAGCTTTGTCTTTTTCCTTCGACAATAGGGAGAACGATTCTACAGAGAACTTGCAGACCTCTTTTTCCTGTCAGCCTCAAAGAACCAAACTTAAATGGGTACCGGTGGCCACGTAACAGCAGTTTGACGCACCTCTGCAGCTGTTGAAGTAGGCAGGCGGCACGTGGTTGGTAGCTGACCTTGTGCTGAAACAGGGTTCTCCAGCTGTGCAGTAGTGAGGGTTCATGGTATTAGACCATCTTTGTTCTGTGGTTCTAAGCAAGGTCGCTTTAGGGGACAGGTCGCTGCAATACCTAAGTGAACAGACGTTCCTTGTCTTACCGGTACCAACTGTAGATGGAGCTGGGCAGAATTACAGCAGAGAGCCAGAACCTTTTTGAGAGGTAGCCAACGAGAAACTGGCTCCTCTGAATGGGAAATTATCAGTTAATCTGAATGCTCACTGTCTGGCACATCCTGCAGCGCGCGACTTCCTGTTGGACAGATACTCCATGTGAGTAGGAGCCTAAGTGGCTTCAACAAATACTAGTGGCGTAGTTGTCCTTCAGCTCACTCAGAGTTGAGTAACTTGGACTTAGGAGACATGGCTGTGGCAGTGTCAGTGACGTGTTACTTGGTGCTGGCGTATCCTGCAGGTGTCCTAAGGCATGCACGTGTTTATATACGCACTGCTCTTCCAGGGAAATGAACTTTTCAGGTGTAGTCTAGGCAAACCTTACCGGCAGTGCCCTTGCCTTCGTTTAGGTGGAGACCTTATTGCTGCTTTTGACAGCTCCCCTCAGCACAGGGTTCCAACTAGACTTATCTGTTGAGTTCAGTGAAAACTGATACAAGCAATGGTGTAACAGCTTTCGCAGGATTGGTGGAACTTCCATAGGCCACCCTTCGGCGTACTCCCTGTTAAACAGGCAAATGCCGGTTTCTTAAGAAAGCTCAGGCTGGAACCACCGGGTACAAATGGATCTTCGGAGGATTTGGGAGCATCTAACTCTGTGTTGGACAATTAACCCCTGCCCGTCACCGGACAGCCTCTTCTGCAACACTTCTGAAAAGAAGTAGCAAATTCTCCCTTGCAACTGATAGCAGATTATTCAGATTCAAGGGGAAAAAGATTACTTGCTCCTTTTTAAGGATGAAATGGGTAGAGGGATGCCTGTGTTGGGATCTCTGACACCACAAAACTTTGATCTGCTGTCCTTTTTGGAGCCTGCTGACTGACTCGTGGTTGTCAGCTTCTAAACGACATTCTGAGGCTTTCGGCGCAGAAGAAATACCTTCGTGTTGGGCGGGGGGAATAAAAATCAGAAAAATCCTAGTGCCATGCTCAGGACTAGCACACGCCCTCGTTTCCTTGGGCTGTGAATGGGCCATGGTCCTATCCACGTTCCTGCGAGGTTGGCGGCACATAGTAAAGCTCCAATTCTCCGTTTTGACGTACGAGTGTGTGCGAAGGTAAGAGTCATCCTCTCCATGAGCCAGACAGTTCATCCTTAACTTCTCTGATGAGGCCAGAGCAGATTCCTCTTCTCAGCTGACTTCTAAAACTTGGGTTTCTCTGGGATCTTCAGATTCCTCTTCTCAGCTGACTTCTGCTTCCAGAAAACTTGGGTTTCTCTGGGATCTGGCTTGAACGTGCCTCGTCAGGCTGCGTTTCTTCGACTGCTGCGTGTACTTGATTCTCGTGCCGTGGCCTTCCCACGAGAACAGCCTTGGAGAGCCCTGGCGCTGTCGGAAGGGATAGGCCGGATTAAAGCTGTCGGAGCATGTCTTTGCACTGTCACCAGCACGAGTGAGTCGTGGGGCAGCCTGCGAGACCCAGAGATGGTCACAGCAAGCTGCTCACAGCTCTTCCCCCTTCCCTGCAGCTCACTCGTTCTGGTACAGAAAAGCTGTATTTGGTGCTGTAACCTCACCTGACACACGGAGCTGCCTGCCGGACAGCACGCCGTAGCTCACGGCAAGCTAATTTGGGTACAGCTACACCCCCTGCTCCAGGGTGCCTTGGCGCTTCCCTCATCCCAGAGCTCCCCCGTGTCAAACCTTTGGGTTGTCTTCAAGCAGCTTAATCCTTTCTCCGTAGAAAAATCGTTCTTTGTACCTGTCGCCTGTCCTGCGGGTTCCCGCAACAAACCAAAGGTGAGAGGAGGTCGTGAGTGGTGTCGCAGCCCTCGGCAGGAGTATCACAAAGACCTTTTCTTCTGCTTCAGGCATTTGCCCTTAAAATTGTGCAGCTGGTAATTGACAAAGAGACGCTCCAGGCTTGACTTCTCTGAAAATTTAAATCTCTCTCTAAATCTAGCTGGCTATCAGAAAGTAGGATAAATGCTTTCTTTTCCCTCGGCTTTCTACCCTGCTTGTTTAAATGAAGTCATTATTGCCTTTCATATAACTCAGAGGAAACCCGAGGTGCTCCTCTGGGCTGTCAGCGCACGTAGCGGCCAGCGCGTGCGGAGCTCGGCGGCTCCTGCTGACAGGCAGTGCAAAGTGACTGCAGGCTTAGAAATGGTCCCTGCAAGTGGCCATCTCCTAATCCACGTGAGGTCAAAGCGTCTGCTGGGCTTCCTGTACTGTATTCAAGAGGAAACTAGAAGAAAATACTTGAATGATAAAGTAATAAGTCTTAATAGAAAGTTATTTTGTTACAAAGGAGTCAGGTGTCAGAAGAGCAGAGTAGTGCGTTTTTAGCACAGGTAATTCATATATTTAGCTTCCTAGTAAAATGATTTAATTTTCAAAAGCTGTGAAGAGAAATTCACACTGGTTTTGTGCCTGCTATAAGGGGTAATTTGAAGTAAGTATTCAACAAAGAAAATATATTAATAACAAATATCAGATTTCTACGTGAACATCTGAAAATACTGTAATTACAGTGCTGCTTCCTCCATTAAAAGAAACATTTCAAATATTTTACATACTCTTAGCTAGAAGTAGGTCTCTGTCCCCATTTAAGCTGCTGCATAAATAAGAATTGGCAAGTCTTTTGTAACGTTCTTGAATAAGGAATAATCACGCACATACCAGAGGAGTAAATACCCTGCCGATGAAAGGACAACCACCTTGGGTATTTGGGGT
>NW_010249245.1:0-1876 GCF_000690775.1 Eurypyga helias | reverse complement strand
CGGCATTCTGAATAACATATGGATTTGCTTAAATTGCGTTCAAGTTTGTAATCTGGCTGCGGATAGTTCTTGTCCCGATTGTGCAGATTTTATACTTGTCCAGACGGTCACAATTTTCTGGAAAAAGAGAACATAAGCCTGAATTTTTAACATAACTCAATCTGGGAAAAAAGATCGTTGTGTTTGTAACTTCCTGTCTCCCCCTAACTTTCTACAAAAGCCCTGCACGAATGTTGTTTCTGTTACAGACAACATTAAACCTTGCAGTAATGATTACACAACAGTTGAAATTTCATTTCCTTCTGAAATGTGACTGTTGCTGGCTTGGAACAATTAAGGCATCTAACAGCACATGCTATTACACCACAGACCACAAGACTATACGGATAGGTGTTTAAATGTGGTACAGGATATGTATCTGTATACTTACGTACTGGAGGATGTCTTTAAAATGCCCTGTTGTCCATGGATTTAAGTGTACGATGTATTTTCTTTATGATCTCTCTGGAATCCATACCCAATATTAAATACAGACCTGGATACGGAGCTTTAGGTATTTGGGGTTTTATTTCTCATTCGGTTCTGCGGAACTGTTGGTGTGATTCTCCCCACCAAATCTGGGAGACCAGTTACATGTCTTCGGTTGGTAACTGCCGTGGGCCAGGTGGCACAGTTCTTTGCTGATCAACGGCAGGAACGACCGGTTGGCCGTTGAAGGATGCCATAGGGCTTAAATGCAACCTTGTAACTTAAACTGTGTTTTTGCCGATTGAGAAAGATAAAAGATTTCTAAAAGAGAAAGTTCTCTTTATATTTTTTTCTGACAGAATGGATTGAGCTTCTCTAGCACCACTGGGGCCTGTCGGATGCTGTAATCCTCGCTAGCTTCTCTGCTGATGTTCTAAAAAGCAGTTGCATTGCTTTAAGGAATCGTACAGGTTAGGAGAAGTGTTGTCTTTAAAATGCTCAGTTATGCTTTGGAAAACTGAATGATGGCATTTGTTTAAACCTTGTAGGGCGTTTTGGTTGCTGCAGTGACCCAGGGAGGGACAGCGGCTCTGTCGGAAGTTCCCCGGAGACCGGCATGCTGCTGCTAACGTAGTTCTCGCTCTTTTCTCAAGAGCCACAGTGTCTGAAGCAACAGAACAGTATTTAAAGGCTCAATTTGTGTGACAAATGTAAAATTACCAGGAATCACAGACTTCGGTAGTGGCACGCTGGAGTTTTTCTTTCTTAAAGCAAGATAAATACATTTGTGCCTTGGCTTTGGCTTAACGAACGTCCGTGGATTCGCTCCAGGTAGTAACTTCAGAGTCCAGCAGAAACAATGGCAAACTCACTGGGAGCCGTCGTTAAGGTAGTTAATTGCTGGCGTTTGGGGGAGATGGGGGGTAGATGCCAGAGGGCCAACTAAAGCCGTGCGTAGGAACGGGACGGATGTAGCTGACCTAACTTTCACATATGCTCGTTGGGTTCGATTGAAGCTGGGAGTGAAGCGTACCCAGGCGGCTGCCCGGTTAAAGGGTCACTTGTGTGCAGCTGTACCCAAAGCTGTGGATATTTTTTTTTCCTGAGTAGTGTCTGCAGGATTTTGCATGTCCGTACTGGGTTTACTGGTGCATACATCATCTGAGGCCGAGCATGATCCTGCCTCTGCTTTGAACTTAGAGATGTTGGGGTTTTTCTGTGCTCTTCCCTAACAGCGTCGGCTGACGTTCACCTTCTTTGGGTAACTTTACCCTGATGCCAACCCGAGTGCACCCAGGCAGCCCCGGCGGGACCCGAGCAACTCACGTTTCTTTCGTTCCAGGCTTTCTTTTCCCAGAAACGCAGTGATGGAAGCACAACCCGGGTATTTTACACGCGTGTGTCTCTC